>NW_026614657.1:0-144503 GCF_030052815.1 Hevea brasiliensis
TTGAGACCATTGTTGACTATTAGAAGTTCCATGAATGTCAATTGAACTTTGGGAGTTGGAAGGAATTGATATTGGGAGTGTAAATTTTCCATGTAGGATTTCTGGACCTTGAGTCCAGTATGGTTTTTAGGTTATAAGTAGAGTTGTGTTGCTCCAATTGATGTGAGGGTAATTGGAGATGAAATCTAGTATAATTTGCTACATTTTTTATGGAGAGACTATGCCCAGAAACTGAACTTAACATGACTTAAAAATTGCTTGAATCCGGGTAACCCTAATATGGATCTGGAAAAAAGACCAAATGAACAGTAAATGTTCAAATGGCCATAACTTACTCTAAAAAGATAAGAATACCTGATTCTTGAACCATTGGAAAGGTTAGACATAGGAGCACATTTTTCATGAAGAACACAGAGCCTAATTCTGCCTCTAACCCAACCAAATTACTAGCAAAAGTTAAGTCAACAAATCTATCCAAAACGAAAATTGCCCTGAAATTCTGGACTTAGGCCTATCAAACTAGTTTTGAGAAAAATGTCATAACTTCATCTATGAAATTGCAAATGCAATGAAACCAATGCAAACATTTTTATAAGACATAGATCTACAATATTGATGTTTTGACCAGAACCCAGAACCCAAGGAAACTATGTGAAATTTCTAGAACAAGTCAGCACATCAAAACCTGGAATTTGACTAAACCACCACTTGACCCCAGAATAGTTTTTATAGCATATCTCCCACTAGGAAATCTCAAATGGGATGAGCTAAACTATTCTGGAAACCTAAGAGATAGAGATCCAACTTTGATTCAGAAACATGCCTCAAATTTAGAGTGTAAGAATCCTAAAATGGGAGTCAAAGCCACTGACCTAAACTTTGAATCTTGTAAACACATGGTACCTGAGTCTAGGCCAGTTAATTGGCTATAACTAATTCTACAAAACTTGAAAATTTGAAATTCAAAATTCTAAGTGATCATGAGACATAGGGTAACGACTTCTATGAAGAAAATTAGGCCTAAAAGTGACTATAACATATCCAAATAATTAAGGAAAAATTGACTCCAGAATCTGTCTGGTTCTGGAACTAAAATAAGTTAATGAACCAGTTTTGGTTATTTGACCATAACTTGAGTTCTAAAACCCCAAATGACATGATTCAAAAAGAAAAATAAATATAAGACATAGAAGAACAACTTCCATGAAGGAAGTGCAGCCACACAGTGGCCACATCTTGGACAATTTGATAGATAAATTTAAGGCACTAGTTTTGAGCCTAAAGAAAGGTTCATGAAATCATTTGATACATAAAATGTAAATTACCTAAATGGTTTGCTAAACACATAAGTCATATGAAAATACACTTGAAACCTATGTTTTCATTATATATGAAATAATAATATTATAAATATGTATAGTACATGACATAAAATAATGAGAGCGATAAATACATAAGTTATATGAATATGTACTTGGGACCTATGTTCCCAATATAATGACATGAAAATGGTATAAAGTATAGATAGTACATGAAGTGAAATAATAACATGTTATGAACCCTTAATAGTATATAGTATGAAATAATAAAACTATAAGTGCTTAATAATACTATTTTGCCCAAAGTATACATAGACTTATTTATATAGCATGGATCGATTGGTATACCAATTAGGGACTATAGATTGCAGTACTGCCCACAGGAATAATCATTGATAGACTATATGTCTGATATGATTATTCTAATGGCATTATGCTTGCCCGTTGGCCATTGTGCTTGATTTTATTTCTGGCTTTATGCCTGCTCGCTGGCCTTGTGCCTGATATGACAGATGTATATATGTTAGACATACAGATATTTAGCTAGTATACTCTCGTGAATCTAGCCATTATAGTCTGTTATAGGTTACTTGGGCATAGATATCAGTAATAAACTTTAAATTTAAATAAGTACATGAAAAGATCACAAGTATAAGTAATAAGACTGAATATGGAATAAACGAACAGAAAAGATCTAGATTAACTTAATTGCTTCCAAAGTTCTATAAACATGTAAAAGACTATAAACTCATGAAATCTATATTTCTTTATAAAATCTATAATTATTTAGTTATTTTTATTTCAATTTATGCACCACTAAGCAATATGCTTAGCGCGTTGGTTCTTACCACGCGTGAATACTAAGACCAAAGACCGGCAGCAGCAGAGAGCCTGCATGGATTTTGATCGGATTCACTGATGTAGGTTGTCACCTCATCAGTTATTTTGGTAGGGCTCATGTATATATTAGATTTTGCATTTTGATCATTGTACATAAGTCAATGTTGTAAATTATTTTAAGATATGTAATTAAATTTTTGGATTGTATATAATTTGTACATTACTATAAATTTTATATGAATGGAATGAAGAATATTTATTTGAAAATTTTATGAGCCTTGATTTCATGATATGATATGGAAAAGAATGAGATGGATAATATGACATATGATGTGAAATTTCTAACAGGTAAATAGTGGAACCCGCTATACGTAAAAAAAAAACATAGGAGACTCTATCTAGGTCTCCACAAAAATTAAATATGACAGATAAATTGTGAAAAAAAAAAGATATGAATAAAAAACAATTTCTACACATAAAATAATATAATTAAATTAATATAGTATAAGATAAGATAAGATAGGGTGCTCTAGCACTGAATATAGCACACCTTGCTCGACTACACTGTAGACAGGTGAGGGGTGTTACACCAAATGACCTGATTTTTAAACCATTGGAAAGCTTAGACATAGTAGAACAAGAACAGAAATCCAAATTCTGACCATAACCTAGTCAAATTGCTAACCAAAGTTAGGTCACCAAACCTGCTAGAACCAAAAACTTCCCCAGAAAATCTGGAAATAACCAATCCGGTCATTTATGGTAAAAATTCCATAATTTGAGCTACAAAACTCAAAATAAAGTGATTCAAAAAGAGAATTAAACTAGACACATTAAAGAACAACTTTGATGAAGAAAGTTTAGACAAATTTCCACTGTATATTGGTCTAATGGAATAGTAAACATTGGTGACCAAATTTGAAATTTTGGGATTAATTCTAATAGGCCTTGAATTTTAATTGGCAACCAATGCCAACAAAATTGTGACTCAAAATGTGGTATGACCATGTGTTTAGAAATGGTATACCTATTAATTATGAAAAAGTCAATATTTTGAGTGAATAGTAATGTGAATGTAACCATAATATTATCAAATACAAAGAACTCAACCCTTAGGAGAATTTATAAGTAAAATTATGTAAAATTCAATTTATTAGATTAATTAGTAGAAATGACTTGGGTGGATATTGAAACACTTTAACTATGTATTTCAGTTGGTAAGGAGCCATCCAAGGAATAAGGAAAGGTTGGATCAAGTTAAGACTAATTTAAGAGGTTTGTGCACAACAACTAACTCTCTTTTGTTTTTCAAATTGAATTTGGCATTGAACGAGTTGTGAAAATAGTTTATAGTCTTTATTATATTATTGAATACTTTGATTGACAAAAATTATGTGTTGCTAGCCCAATTTTGGGAAATTATTTGAATAAAATAAGAATGTGAATTGATGCATGTTTTGATGTTTGGAAAATTATTGAAATGGTTTGAAACCACAGTTGTCATGACTATATATTTGAATTCCTCACTAACTTGCCTAGTGGGACGAATTGGATTTGTATTCCCTCTCTAGCTAAAGTGATGAGGTGTGTGCCAGTTGATTACGAATTGAATGAGTACAAATTGAATGAGTACTCATATACATGTGCTAGCTAGCCTTTGCATTCCCCATTAGCCTTTGGTTATTGGGACGAATTGGATAATCATGTCATGATCAAAACTGTGTGACTTTTTGAAATTCTTGTTCTATGATTTATGGAATAAAGTTTGGTTTATTTAAAAAATTTTCTAGCTTTTCAAAAAAAAAAAAGCATGATTTTATATGTGTTAATATTTCAATTCATTTAATTTATAAAATTGTGATTATGTTAATGTGTAAATTATTGTTTTCTTTAAGTTGTGTACCACTGAGTCTTTAGCTCAGCGATAGCTTGTTTATGTTATCGCAGGTAAAGAGGCAGATAAAGTAGTAGAGTAGACTGCTTGTGATGTGGAGTGATCAGCATTTTGGAGTCATTACCAGGTATATAGATTATACCCTTGTGACACCCCTTACCCGTCTATAGTGTAGCCGAGTAAGATATGTCACACAGTGTGTCGGAGCACCAATTCATATTTCCATTACAATTTACCCTTTTTAATTCATTTATTTATAATTTTTTATTAATCTGAATTGTTCGCAAATTTTATAAAAAATCCAACAGAGTGCCAGTTGTAAATTGGAAAAATAATTCTTCTGAATCTGTTAAAAACACTTCCAATATAATCATATTATCAGTCTCAGTCGACCGTCTACATCTTTTTAACAATTTCTCAAATGACTTCAATATCTCAAATTTCAATTCATTTCATATCATGCTCAATTCAATAAGAAATACTCAAATTTATTATTGAACATGGTTCATAAATAATTACATCAAAAGCATAATTACATGAGTTTACAATATACATTACAAAAGTTTATAAAATACAAAAGACCAAAAGTAGCCTAATGTCCTACCAATGCACTGCAAATGTGAGGTGACTCCGGACTCTATGTGCAGATCTAAAAGTTCACCTGGTATGAGGTTTGCTGGACTCCCTAGCCATGTTTCCAGTGCCTGCACGTGGCAAAAGCGACGCGCTAAGCAATTCTGCTTAGTGGTGACAATATAAAATAAAATAGCTAAAATAAAGTGAATATGCATAATGTATGTTTACATCTTTTGTAGACTTAATATCTGGCATTTATTACAGTATTTTTCGATTAAAATTTACTAAGATTCATTATCATTGCTCGAGTAACCTATACTAGTCGACTGGACTGGATAAACAGGTAAACTGATACTGGGTACTAAATACCTCGGACCATCACACCATCGGTCACATTGTGTCTCTCGGTGTACAATAGAATAGCTAATAAGTTGTAATAATTATCAGGGATAAAACCCAAGTATAATAACTCAATCAACATAGCCAAAGGCTATTTTTATCACAGAATAGCATGTGAAGCCATAAAACACAGAATGGCATGAAGCCATATGCAGTACTACTAACAGAACCCTATTGGCCTGCCAACCTATCCAAACCAATCTTACTAGGTGTACTAGGGCATGTTACACTCATAATTTATACAATTCTTGAAATTTAAGTTTAGATGTTACTATTCATTTCATTAGTCAATAAAAATGTTGACTTTTGCATAGACAATAGGTACATTGGTTTTAATACTTCCAACATACCACATTTTGCATTCTAAAATTGTTGGTATTGGTTGCCAATACCATTTCTAAGCTTAATGTTGGTTGTTTAAAATTTTCAGATTTCAAGTCTTGCATTTACTGTTCCATTAGTCATTTTTGCAGTGGGAATTTGGCAAAGTTGTCAACATGAAAGTTGTTCCTTATTGTGTCTAGTTACATTTCTTTTTTTAAATCACTCTATTTAGAGTTTTGTAGCTCAATTTATGGCCTAAATACCATGACTGGCCGGATTACCAACTTTCCATATTTTATGGACTGACCAAATCTACAGTGTTTTGTGCATTGACTGTAGGTCACCTTTTGAACATGTTATGGTCAAAATTTGGGTTATGTTTTAGCTTTAAAGTTGTAGCTCTATGTCTCAGCTATTAGTTAGTAAAATTTCAGGTCAATTGGACCTTTCTGCACTGAGTTATGACCAAATGAATAAATACTGTTCATTTGGTCATTTTGCCCAGGTAGAATGCAGGTCACTCAGATTAGGGTAATCTTTAGGTCAACTTGGTTTGATTTTCTGGGCATGGTTTCCTCACCAAAGTTGTGCCATTATGTGTTTAGTTTCATGTCCAATTGGCTTTGCACCAATTGAACCTCTACAACTCCAGTTATTGCTGCCCAAACCTACTGGACTCATGGTCAGTCTTGCAGGTCAGCCAAGGCAGCAACACTAACTTCAATTCCCACTTCACAAACCACTTCATTTCTCATTCACACATAACCAAATGGTCACTAATTGACCATTAAAACTTACTTTCACCATTGCATGATCAAAGTCTCAATTTCATGCTCAAACCCTAACCCTACTATCTCCAATCATGCATTTACTTTGCTTTCATTATCCTAAACAATATATTGGTGTTAAAGGTAGCCATAATATCATTTTAATTCTAAGAAATCTTCAAAACTCAACCAAGTTCAAGGCTATCGAAAATTTGGGATGGGCATACACATGATGTTTATCAAGTGTCTTTATAAATTTACACTCATTTTCACTTCTCCAACATGAATGGAAAGAGAATGATCAAATTTAGTCACTAACCTCTAATGGAGCTAATCCCACGCTTTTAAAAGTCCCTCCTTTCTACTTCTTTTTTTTATCTTTAGCTTGCCCAAGGTGTAGTGAATTTTTTTTTGTGAAGACAAGTATAGCTTTTATGGTGAAAAGCTTGAAATACTCAAGTTTGAAAGAAAAAAAAATGGTGGAGTGCTTAGGAAGAGGTTTCAGCTGCCATGGGAGGAAGAGGAAGATGAAGTGATTTTTTTTTGTCTTAATTATCCCTTATAAAATGTTTACTCAATTTTGATTGGTGGAAGAATTATAATGACATCATAATGATGTAATAAGTATAATTTCTCTCATTTTCCATCCTTTTCTTGTCTATTTAATTTCAATTCAATTTTTAGCAATATTTACTCACATTTTGTGTCATAATAATTATTTACTTAACTAGACAAGTCGATCAAAAATCACCTTTGAAGGCGAAATGATCAAAATGCCCTCCGTTTGGCTTAACAGACTAAAATTTTTCTAAGCATTTTCTTGGTATTTTAATGCCATAGGAACCTAAATGACCCTTCTCTGGAATCCCAAAAATTATTTTATGAATTTTCCCTCGGGTCTAGGGCTTCTAGTTATGAGAATTGCAACTTTCCACTAGGTTAACCATCGCTAGGGCACCAGCTCATTTAACTTGATTGTATTTTATTTCTAAAATTTTTCCTAAATTTTTCTTATCAATATTTGAGTTCATTATGGTTCCTCACTTTAGTTTAAATATTTTTCCTGACATTCTAGCTATCCGAACTGACACTGGTCACCGGAACAGTAGAATGTACGGAGTTGCTACAGGGAGGGTGTTACAACTCTTCCCCTCTAATTTAAATTTCATCTTCGAAATTTACCTGATGCAAACAGTTGAGGGAACTATTACCTCATCGTCTCTTCACTTTCCCAAGTTGCCTCCTCGGTGTTGTGGTGCCTCCAAAGCACTTTCACCAATGGAATCTGCTTATTCCTCAACTCTTTCACTTCCCGAGCCAGGATCCGTATGGGTTCTTCTTCATATGTCAAGTCTGGTTGTACTCCAATTTCTTCCATGGAGATGACATGTGAAGGATCTGAGCGGTATCTTCTTAGCATAGACACATGGAACACATTGTGGATCTTGTCCAGCTCTGGTGGTAAAGCTAGCCTGTAGACTACTGGTCCCACACATTCAATGACTTCATATGAGCCAATGAACCTAGGGCTCAACTTACCTTTTCTTCCAAACCTTAGTACCTTCTTCCACGGTGACACCTTGAGGAACACTTTATCGCCAATCGCATATTCTATTTCTTTTCTCTTCAGGTAAGCATAGGATTTTTGTCTATCTGAGGCAACCTTCGAATTGGCTTTGATTATTTTCACTTTCTTCTCAGTCTGTTTCACCATGTTTGGTCCTACCAGCTTATCTTCACCCAATTCAGTCCAACATACTGTGGTTCTACACTTCTGCCCATACAGTGCTTCATACGGGGCCATTTGAATGCTAGCTTGGTAGCTATTATTATATGCAAATTCTGCTAGTGGGAGGTATCTATCCCAACTCCCCTCAAACTCAATAACACAACTCCTCAGCATATCCTCCAGGATCTATCGCATAATTCACATTTTTACTATCATTTTAATTTATTAATTGAGAAAATTCAATTAGTTTTTTAGGTTTACCTTGTAATACCTGTGACACCCCTTACCCGTCTACAGTATAGCCAAGCAAGATATGCCACTCAGTGTTCCGGAGCACCAATTCATGTTTCAATTATAATTTATCCCTTTTAATTCATTTATTTACAATTTTTGATAAGTCTGAATTTTTTTACAATATTTATATAAAATCCGGGAGAAAAATGCAGATTTATAAAAAATTGTAAATAAATGAATTAAAAGGGATAAATTGCAATTGAATCATGAATTGGTGCTCCTGCACACTGAGTGGCATATCTTGCTCGGCTACACTGTCGACGGGTAAGGGGTGTTACATTTAGTGGTATCAAAGTATCGGTTTAGGCATTTCTGGGCCTAGATAGAGTGCATACCATTGCATTGCATTTGTAAGTGTTGAGGTGACACTGATGCAGATCTATTTGTTTTCTTATTTTGAATAGGATATGGATCATGCTTCTCAAAGAGCAGTTGATGAAGAGGTGGAGAGTCGTGCTCCACTAAGGGCTGAATCTGGGGGTAGGGGAGAATCTGCTCCACCAGCAGCTGAGGTACCTGCCCAACCTCAGTTTGCGCTATTTCAGTAAATGACCAAATTATACCGTCAAATGATGGGGGTAATTCCACCACCACAACCATAGCCACAACCTCCATCAGCACCACAGAAGTTTCATCTGAAGAAACTGCGTAAACATGGGGCTATAGATTTCTTTAGGAAGAGGGAGGATGACACCATGACAGCAGAAAACTGGTTGGATAGAACCATCAGAGTGCTGAAATAGCTTAACTGCACCCCCGAGCAGAATCTAGAGGGTGCTGTGTCCCTACTTCAGGATGATGCATATCAGTGGTGGGACACAATAACCAGTGAGGTGCAACCGGAACGGATCACCTGGAAATTCTTCCTCATAGAGTTCAGGAAGAAATATGTTAGCAAAGTGTATTTAGAAGAGCGAAGAAGAGAATTTATCAGTCTGAGACAGAGACAATTGTTAGTGGTAGAGTATAAGCGTGAGTTTGTCAGATTGAGTCGATATAGGAGGGAGATAGTCCCTATAGAGGTAGAGAGATGCAGAAGGTTGGACAAAGGGCTCAATGACAATATCAAAGTCATGATCACAGCATTGGAGTTCACAGATTTTGCTAAGCTAGTAAATGCTGCATCAAAAGTGGAAAGGGTCCGAATAAATGAACAAAATAGAAGGGAAAGAAAGCAGAAGAGGGGTCCGGGTTAGTCCAGTACATTTTCTTCACCCAGTAAGAAGAGTAAGGGTCCTCCTGCTCAGAGTTCAGGACCACCACAGGGTCAGAGTCAGTCTTAGGGGCCTAGATGACAGTTCACACCTAGGAGAGGCCAGTCCACACCATCAGTGGGCAGGTCTCCAGGGATGGTGTTTAGGGGACCAGCCCCAGCATCTTCTGCCTGTTAGTACTGCCAGAAGTGGCATAAGGGGGACTGTTGGTGAGTGACCGTGCATGCTTATGGTGTGGATCTACAGAACATCAGATCAAGAATTGTCCAAAGAGGACTACTATAGTTGCTCCAACACAAGCTGACAGACCTACTCCTGCACCACAAAGGGGTAGGAAGCCTGGTAAATCTGAGGCAGCTGGTCCATCACTGAGGCCTGCATCGGAGTTAGTTGAGAGGCCAGAGACTAGAGTACCTGCCAGGGCCTATGCCATCAGAGCTCAGGAGGAGCAAGATGCCCCGAATGTCATCAAGGGTACGTTTTCCCTCTACAACACTTCTGTACATCCATTGGTGGATCCAGGATCCACTCATTCCTCATTTGCATCAAACTACCCATAGAGAGGGGAGTTCCAGTAGAGGAGAGTGATCAAGACATTCTGGTCACAAATTCACTAGGCCACAGTGTGGTAGTGAATAAGGTGTATAAAGGTTACCCGTTGAGGATTCAGGGGTATGAATTCTCAGTAGACCTAATTGAATTGCCTTTCCACGAGTTTGACTTGATTTTGGGAATGGACTGGTTATCACATCATCAGGCAATAGTTGATTACAAATTGAAGAGGATTTCTCTGAAAACTTCTGAGGGTAATGAGATCACTGTTATGGGTGAAAGGACAGATTTCCTGTCCAATGTTATCTGAGCCACAGTTGCAAGAAGATTGATGAGAAAGGGCTGTGAAGCTTACCTAGCACACATGGTTGATACTAGGCAAGCTAAACCAAACTTATGTGATATACCCACAGTAAGAGACTTCCCAGATGTATTTCCTGAAGAGTTGCCTAATTTACCACCAGAAAGGGAAGTCAAGTTTGCTATTGAGGTAATGCCGAGTACAGCACCAATTTCTATTGCTCCTTATAGGATGGCACCCACTGAATTGAAGGAGTTGAAAATTCAGTTACAGGAGTTACTCGATAAGGGGTTCATACGCCCCAGTGTGTCACCATGGGGAGCTCCGGTGCTATTTGTGAAGAAGAAGGATGGAGCTCCGTCAAATAAATATCCATTGCCTAGAATTGACGATCTATTTGATCAGTTGAAGGGAGCCAGTGTATTTTTAAAAATTGATCTCAGATCAGGGTATCATCAGTTGAGGGTAAAGGATGTAGATGTGTCAAAAATTACATTCAGAACCCGGTATGGGCATTATGAATTTTTGGTGATGCCGTTTGGGTTAACAAATGCACCATCAGCATTTATGGACCTTATGAACCGTATCTTTCATCCATATTTAGATCGGTTTGTAGTGGTCTTTATTGATGATATTCTGATGTATTCCAAGACCAGGGAAGAACATGATGAACATTTGAGGATTGTTCTGCAAACCCTGTGAGAAAAGAAGCTTATGCTAAGCTGTCCAAGTGTGACTTCTGGATGAGTAAAATCTCCTTTCTTAGACACATAGTATCAGCTGAGGGGATTAGAATGGATCCCAAAAAGATAGAAGCAGTGATGGAATGGAAGCCTCCTAGAAATACAACTAAGGTCAGAAGTTTCTGGGGGCTTGCTGGGTATTACAAAAGATTTGTGAAGGGGTTCTCTTTATAGCTGCTCCAATGACCAAGTTGTTGCACAAGAATGTGAAATTTAGCTAGAACGACAAGTGCCAAGCCAGTTTTGAGAGTCTAAAGGCTATGTTGACAGTAGCACCAGTGTTAAAACAGCCAGTGTCGGGAAAAGACTTTGTGGTCTATAGTGATGCCTCGCATAATGGGCTAGGGTGTGTATTGATGCAAGAGGGGAAAGTGTTCGTCTATGCTTCTAGGCAGTTAAGGCCATATGAATAGAACTACCCTACTCATGACCTAGAGTTAGCGACAATTATCTTCGCACTAAAGATATGAAGGCATTATTCATATGGTGAAAAATGCTACATTTATACAGACCACAAGAGTTTAAAATATTTGCCAACCCAGAAAGAGCTCAATCTTAGACAGAGGCGATGGATTGAGTTCCTAAAGGACTATGATTGTGTGATAGATTATCATCCTGGGAAGGCAAATATAGTTGCTGATGCTTTAAGTAGGAAGTCCATCACAGCTTTAAGATCACTAAATGCCTGTCTGTCCTTAGCTTAAGATGGCGCTATTTTGGCTGAGTTACAAGTGAGGCCAACCCTGCTACAGCAGATACAAGATAAGCAGAGGGCAGATGAAAAATTAATAGCCATTGTGGGTAAAATTTCAGAGGGAAAGGAAACTAAATATAAGATGAAAACGGATGGGTGTCTGTACTACAGAGGAAGAGTGTGTGTACCAAATGATGAGGAATTGAAGACTAGTATTTTGAAAGAAGCACACACTAGTGTTTATGCTATGCACCAGGGAAGCACGAAAATGTATAATGATTTGAAGCCTCATTATTGGTGGCCTGGTATGAAGAGAGATATAGCTAACTATGTGACTAAGTGTTTGACATGCCAGCAAGTTAAAGCAGAACATCAAGTTCCATCAGGATTGCTATAGCCTATAAGCATACTTGAATGGAATGGGATCAGGTCACTATGGATTTTGTTAGTAGTCTACCTCTCACCCAGAAGAAGCGTGATGCAGTGTGGGTGATAGTGGATAGATTGACAAAGTCAGCACATTTTCTGCCAGCTAGGACTGACTACTCACTGGAGAAGCTAGTAGAATTATATATCAGTGAGAAAGTTAGACTGCATGGAATCCCACTTTCCATCATATCTGACCGAGACCCAAGTTTTACATCGAGATTCTGGAAAAAGTTGCAAGAAGCCTTAGGCACACAACCCCCTTTTAGCACGGCTTTTCATCCCCAGACGGATGGACAGTCAGAATGAGTAATCCAGGTAAATTTAGAACCTAATTGAATTTTCACAATTTACAAATTAATGAAATGATAATAACAATGTGAATTATGTGATAGATCCTGGAGGATATGCTAAGGAGTTGTGTCATTGAGTTTGAGGGGAGTTGGGATATATATCTCCCACTGGCAGAATTCGCATATAACAATAGCTATCAAGCTAGCATTTAAAGGGCTCCATATGAAGCACTATATGGGAGGAAATGTAGAACCCCAGTGTGTTGGACTGAATTGGGCAAAGATAAGCTGGTAGGACCAGACCTGGTGAAACAGACTAAGGAGAAAGTGAAGATAATCAAAGCTAACCTAAAGGTTGCCTCAGATAGACAGAAATCTTATACCGACTTGAAGAGAAAGAGATAGAGTACGCAGTTGGCGATAAAGTGTTTCTCAAAGTCTCACCGTGGAAGAAAGTACTGAGGTTTGGAAGAAAGGGTAAGTTAAGCCCTAGGTTCATTGGCCCATATGAAGTTATTGAACGTGTGGGACCAGTGGTCTATCGACTAGCTTTACCACTAGAACTGGATAAAATTCATACTGTATTTCATGTTTCTATGCTGAGAAGATATCGCTCAGACCCTTCACATGTTATTTCCATGGAAGAGATTGAAATCCAACCAGACTTGACATATACAGAAGAACCTGTATAGATCCTAGCTTGGGAAGTGAAGGAACTGAGAAATAAACAAATTCCACTGGTGAAAGTGCTTTGGAGGCACTACAACACTGAAGAGGCAACTTGGGAAGGTGAAGAGACAATGAGGCAACAGTTCCCTCAACTGTTTGCATCAGGTAAATTTCGAGGACAAAATTTTTATTAGAGGGGAAGAGTTGTAACATCCTCACTTTAGCTAGTCCGTACAGTCTACTATTCCAGTGATCAATGTTAGTCCGGGTAGCTAGAATGTTTGAGATTATAAATAGACTAGAGTAAGGAGTTATAAAGAAACTAAAAAATGCTCAAAAAAAAAACCAAGGAAAAATTTTTAGAAACGAAATACACAAAGGTTAAACGAGCCGAAACACCAGGGATGAGTAACCCGAAGGGGAAGTGACGGTGAAGGCCGTTAGCAACCCTAGACCCAGGGGAAAAATTATAAAATAATTATTGAGACTCTAGAGAAGGTTCATTGAGGTTCTTATGGCATTAGAATGCCAAGAAAATGCTTAGAAAATTTTTTCTATTGGTACACACAATTTTGGCTCGTTAAGCCAAACGGATGTCATTTTGGTCATTTCGTCTTCAAAGATGATTTTTTGCCAACTTGTCCAGTTAAATAAATAATTTCTATAACATAAAATATGAATAAATGTTGTTAAAAATTTAATTGAACTTAAATATACAAGAAAATGAGAGAAAATTAAAGAAAATGGAATAATGACATCATAATGATATCATTAAAATTCTCCCAACCAATCCAATGTTGACACATGGCATAAGTTTATTTAAAAGAGTCTAAGTGGGTTGAAAAATGAAAAAAAATCAGAATTCTTTCTCCATTCTTCTTCTTGCCGTCACCCCTCCCTCCATAGCCAACCTTGAGCAAGCTTTTCAAAGCTTGATTTCCCTAACTTTTACCTAACTAAACCCTATATTCCCAACACAAAAAAAGTGTTCTTGCATCTTGGTAAGTCTTTTGGGAGCAAAAAGAAAATGAAAAGAGGAACTCTAGTATGTGGGAAATCTCACTCCATGAAAGGTTTGTGACCTAACCTTGGTTTTCACTTTAAATTCATGTTTAAGGACTATGAATGAGTGCAAATGACAAAGAAATTGATGAAATACCATTTGTATGCCATCCCTAAATTTTGGTAGCCTCGGTTGGGGTATGATTGTGATGAGTGTTATGGAGTTAAAATGGTAGTATAGCTGCCCTCAATATGCATCTCTTGAGTAAAGTGATGGAATACAAATGATAATGCATGGTTGTTGATGTTTGAGTTAGGGTTTGGGATGAAAATGAGACTTTGGTCATGTGATGATGAAAATAGGTTTTAATGGTCAATTAGTGACCATTTGGCTTTTTTTAAATAAAAAAATGAAGTGAATTGTGTAGTGAGATTTGAGTTTGCTGTGGCTACCCTTGGTGACCTACAGGACTGGGCATGAGTCCAGCATGTTTGGGCAGCAATAACTGGAATTCTAGACGTTCAATTGGTGCAAGGTCAATTGGACATGAAACTAGACACATAATGGCACAATTTTGGTGAAGAAACCCTGCCCAGAAAACCAAACCAAGTTGACCAAAAGATTGCCCTAATCCGGGTGACCTGCATTCTGCCTTGGCAAAATAACCAAATGAACAGTGTTTAGTCATTTGGCCATAACTCAGTGTATAAAGGTCCAATTGACATAAAATTTTACCAGAAACAATCTGAGATATAGACCAAAAACTTTTATGAAGAAACTTAACCCAAATTATGATCATAACATATTCAAAAAGTGACCTAAAGTCACTGCTCCTAATACTATAGATTGGTCAGTCCAGAAATTCTGGAAAAATCATAATCCGGCCAGTTGTGGTTTTTGGGCCATAACTTGAGCTATAAAACTCCAAATGGAGTGATTCATAAAAGAAAATGTAACTAGACAAAATAAGGAACAACTTTCATGTTGATCATTTTGCCAAATTCCCAATTCAAAAATGACTACTAGAACAGTAAACACAAAGCTTGAAAACTGAAAATTTTGTCTAATTAACATTAAGCTTAGAAATGGTATTGGCAATCAATACCAACAATTTTAGAATGTAAAATGTGGTATGTTGGGAGTATTAAAACTAATGTACCTATTGTCCATGTAAAAGTCAACATTTTGGTTGACTAATGAATTGAATAGTTACACCAAAACTTGAATTTCAAGAATTATGAAATTTAAACGTGTAATATGCCCTAGTATACCTAACAAGATTGGTTTGGATAGGTTGGCATGCCAATAGGATTCTGTTAGCAGTACTATATATGGCTTCATGCTATTCTGTGTTTCATGGCTTCCCATGCCATTCTGTGACATAATAGCCTTTGGCTATGTTATTTGAGTTGTTACACTCGAGTTTCATCCCTGATAATTATTACAGCTTGCTAGTTGTTCTGTTGCACACCGGGAGACACAATGTGACCGATGGTGTGATGGTCCGAGGTACTTAGTACCCAGTGCCAGTTTACCCGTTTATCCAATCCAGTCAACTAGTATGGGTTACTCGGGCAATGATAATAAACCATACCAAATTTTAATCGAATAATACTGTAATAAATATAAGAAATTAAGTCTACCCAAAAATGTAAACATACATTCTGCATACTTATTTTTATTATATTTTATTTTATTTTATATTGTCACCACTAAGCAGAATTGCTTAGCGCGTCGCTTTTGCCATGCGCAAGTACTGGAGACTTAGCTGGGGAGCTCAGCAGACATCAGACCGGGTGAACTTTCAGATCTACATCCAGAGTCCAGAGTTACCTCACATCTGCCATGCATATGGTAGGACATTAGGACTTTGGGTAGCATTTTGCATTTTGCATTTTGTATTAGTTTGGATTGTAACTATAAACTCTTGAAATTATGTAATAATGTAAATATATGAAATTTCATGTTATTGAAATTTTCTATATATTATGTTAAAAAAAATGTTGAGAAATATTTATGAATGTGCTTCCAGTGATGATGTGAACAGAAAAGAAAAATTTCTGAAAATAGTATTAAGATTTTGAGATTGAGTTGAGATATGTGTGTATAATAGAGTCTGGATTTGGAAATTATATTGGAAGTGTTTTTAAACAGGTTCAGAAGAACTGTTTTTCCAATTTATAGCCGGCACTCTGCCGGATTTTCTATAAAAATTGAAGAAAAATTCAGATTTATCAAAAATTGTAAATAAATGAATTAAAAGGGATAAATTGTAATTGAAACATGAATTAGTGCTCCGGCACACTGAGTGACATATCTTGCTCATCTACACTGTAGATGGGTAAGGGGTGTCACAACACCCCTCATCTGACTACAGTATAGCTGAGCAAAGTATGCTACATTCAGTGCCGGAGCACCCTATCTTATCTTACTTTATTCCTTTAATAATTTTGTTCTCATTATATTTAATATCGATTATTTTTCGATAGAGAAACTAACTGAGTTTTCACTATTTTATTATCATTTGATGTGTTTTACTATTCACCTGTTTGAAAATTTCAATAATATTTAACAATAAAAATCTCATCAATTATTCTCATAATCATCTCATAATTCACTTTTCATTCATATATCTCAATTTGATATTCATTTCCATGCATTTTCATTCATGCATAATTTATATATATAAGTTCTCAAGTTTCATTAATTTACATGATTTACAAACTGATTACAAAAATTCATAATTTACATGATCTACAAATTAATTACAGTTCCATAATCGATATTTCAACATACAATTCATAGTTTACATTATAAATAATAACTAATTATAATGTACAAAATACATAATATGATCTATAAGGGCCCTATCTATATGCATTGCTGAGGAGGTGACAACCTTAAACAATCTGCAGATCAGAACTCCAAAATCTCTATTTAGTATTCGCTGGACTTTAACTTTAATATCTGCGCGAGGAAACAAATCTATCGCGCTAAGCATTGCTGCTTAGTGGTGCAATAATATAACAAGGAAATAATATAACAAGTAAAAATAATTGGAGCATATTTTCTATACTCAAGAATTTTACTGGGTTCATATGAAATTTTCCATACAATATATCTTTCGTCATTTATGTTGCTCTCTAGAATCACTTCTTTCATAAGTTTACAATAATCATTTATATAATGTACAAATAAATCTAAAATTTATACTTATACTTATATTCTTATGAAAGTCACATTTGTAATGTTATTTAAGTTATAATTCTTCTACTAGTCTTTTTATCACTTCCTTGATACTTTCTAAGTTGTTTACAATCATTTCATAATATTTATAATTTTTAAAACTAGTTTAATTTACTTCAGATCATTCTAAGGAACAAATTTTTGGAGCTAATCTAATTTATTTCAGAACTTCTTCTCATTTATTTACTTTTTAGCATTTTTAATTACTAATATTCATAACTTATTTTAAAAAATTAGACTGCCCAAGTAACCTACGACAGGCTGATTAAATTGGATAACGGGTCGTTGGCACTGGACACCGCAGTGCCTCGGGCCATCATACCATGGGACGCAGAACATCAACCATGTATGTAGTCAGTATGGCTAAAAAGCCATGATAACACATAATTGGACATTAAGCCATGAGTGCGGGTATAAAGCCATGAATGCGGGCATAAAGCCATGAATACGGGCATAAAGCTATGAATATAGGTATAAAGCCTTTCGCAGTACTACTAAAATAATACCCTATCGGTATGCCAATCTATCCAATCTGACGCACATGTCTAGGCAATACAAGTGCACATAATATCATTAAATATTAATATATTGTGTTTTATGACTTCATTATTTCATAGTAATTTTCAATTATAATGTATACATTCATTTGATCACATATATGATTACAATTCACATCAATTATTCCTTTTATATCACTTATTCAAAGTACTTTTTGTTTCTACAATAATGAGAACTAATGTCTCATTCATACATTAATATGGTTCATTTATTCATTCATTATGTTATTCATATTGATCACAATTCAAAACAATGGTTCACATGTACTATTGTATTCAAAACATTTTTCCTTTCTCATTTATACATTTTATGAATTCTATTTGTGATGGGCATATATAAGCCCTAACTACCTATTCTGTAACACCCTCCTTGTAGCAACTCCGTACATTCTACTGCTCCAGTGACCAGTTTCGGTCCGTATAGCTAGAACGTCCGGAAAAATATTTAAACTAAAAGGAAGAACCATAATTAACTCAAATATTAATAAGAAAAATTTAGGAAAAATTTTAGAAATAAAATATAACCAAGTTAAATGAGCCGGTGCCCTAGCGATGGGCAACCTAGTGAGAAGTTGCGGTTCTCACAACTAAGAGCCCTAGACCCTAGGGAAAAATTATAAAATAATTTTTGGGATTCCAGAGAAGGGTCATTGAGGTTCTTATGGCATTAGAATTCTAAGAAAATACTTAGAAAAATTTTTCAATCGATACAGACAATTTTAGCTCGTTAAGCCAAACGGGGGGCATTTTGGTCATTTCGTCTTCAGAGATGATTTTTGGCCAATTTGTCCAGTTAAATAAATAATTTATATAACATAAAATATGAATAAATATTGTTAAAAATTTAATTGAAATTAAATAGACAAGAAAAGGAGAGAAAATAAAGGAAAATGGAATTATGACATCATAATGATGTCATTAAAGTTCTCCCAACCTATCTAATATGGACACATGGCATAAACTTATTTAAAAGAGATAAAATGGGCTGGAAAAATGAAGAAAATTAGAACCTTCTCTCTTCTTCTTCTCCTTGCCGTGACCTATCCACCATAACCACCATTAGCAAGCTTTTTCAAGCTTGATTTCACTAGCTTCTACACCACAAAACCCTAACCTAGCAACACAAAAAAGTGTTCTTGCATCTTGGTGATTCTTTTGGGAGCAAAAAGAAAAGGAAAATAAGAACCCTAGCAAGTGGGGAAACTTCACTCCATAGAGGTTAGTGACCTAACTTTAATTTTCACCTTAAATTCGTGTTAAGGACAATGTATGAGTGCAAATTATAAAGAAAATTTGTTAAATACTATGTGTATGCCATCCCATAAATTTTGGCAGCCTTGGTTAGGGTATGATTATGATGAGTTTTATGGAGTTAAAATGATAGTTTGGCTGACCTCAATATGCATGAATTGAATGGATTGATGAAATGCCATGATAATGCATGGTTTGTGATATTTGAGTTAGGGTTTGGGGTGAAAAATGAGACTTTAAACATGTGATAATGAAAGTAGGTTTTAATGGTCAATTAGTGACCATTTGGTATTGTTTGAATAAAAAATGAAGTGCATTGTGTAGTGGGATTGGAGCTTGGTGTGGCTGCTCTTGGTGACCTGCAGGATTGGATATGAGTCTAGCAGGTTTGGGCAGCAATAACTTGAATTGTAGAGGTTCAATTGGTGCAAGGGCAATTGGACATGAAACTAGACACATAATGGCACAATTTTGGTGAAGAAACCATGCCCAGAAAACCAAACCAAGTTGACCAAAAGTTTGCCCTAATCCGGGTGACCTGCAGTCTGCCTGGGCAAAATGACAAATTGAATAGTATTTGGTCATTTGGCTATAACTCAGTGTAGAAAGGTCCAATTGACCTGATAATTTACCAGAAACAAGCTGAGCTATATACCAACAACTTTCATGAAGAAACCTAACCCAAATTATGATCAGAACATATTTAAAAAGTGAGTTATAGTCACTGTTCCAAGTACTGTAGATTTGGTCAATCTAGAAATTCTGGACAAAATTTTAATCCGGCCAGTTGTGGTTTTTGGGCCATAACTAGAGCTAAAAAACTCCAAATGGAGTAATTCAGAAAAGGAAATGCAACTAAACAAAATAAGGAACAACTTTCATGTTGATCATTTTGCCAAATTCCCACTGTAAAAATGACTAATGGAACAGTAAAAACAAAGCATGAAAACTGAAAATTCTGTCCAATTAACATTAAGTTTAGAAATGGTATTGGCAATCAATACCAACAAATTTAAAATGCAAAATGTGGTATGTTGAGAGTATTAGAACCAATATACCTATTGCCTATGCAAAAGTCAACATTTTTGTTGACTAATGAATGGAATAGTAACACTAAAACTTAAATTTCAAAAATTGTGAAACTTAAAAGTATAAAATACCCTAGTATACCTAACAAGATTAGTTTGGATAGCTTGGCATGCCAATAGGGTTCTGTTAGCAGTACTGCATTTGGCTTCATGCCATTCTGTGTTTCATGGCTTCCCATGCCATTTTGTGACATAATAGCCTTTGGCTATATTATTTGAGTTGATATAGTTGTGTTTTAACCCTAATAATTATTACAGCTTATTAGCTATTCTGTTGCACACTGGGAAACATAATGTGACCGATGGTGTGATGGTCCGAGGTACTTAGTACCCAGTGTCAGTTTACCCATTTATCCACTCCAGTCGACTAATATGGGTCACTCGGGCAATGATAATAAACCTTACCAAATTTTATTTGAATAACACTGCAAATAATATCAGAAATTAAGTCTACTAAAAAATGTAAACATACATTCTGCATACTTATTTTTATTATATTTTATTTTATTTTATATTGTAACCACTAAGCAGAACTGTTTAGCGCGTCGCTTTTGCCTTGCACAGGTACTGAAGACCTAGCTGGGGAGCCCAACGGACATCAGATAGGGTGAGCCTTCAGAGCTGCATCCGAGGTCCAAAGTCACCTCACATCTGCACTGCATATGGTAGAACATTAGGGTTTTGGGTTGCATTTTGTATTTTTTATTTTGTATTATGTATTAGTTTTAGGATTGTAACTATCAACTCTTGTAATTATGTAATAATGTAAATATATGAAATTTCATGTTATCGAAATTTTCTGTATAATGTATGTTGATAAATGAAATGTTGAGAAATAATTATGAATATGCTTCAAGTGATGAAGTGAACAGAAAAGTTTTGAAAATAGTATTGTGATTTGAGATTGAGATTTTGAGATTGACTTGAAATGTGTATAATGGAGTTTGGATTTGAAAATTATATTGGAAGTGTTTTTAAACAGGTTTAGAAGAACTGTTTTTCCAATTTACAGCAGGTACTCTGCCAGATTTTCTATAAAATTTGCAAAAAATTTCAGATTTATCAAAATTGAAAATAAATGAATTAAAAGGGATAAAATGTAATAGAAACATAAATTGGTGCTTCGGCACACTGAGTGGCATAACTTGCTAGGCTAACTGAGTGGCATAACTTGCTCGGCTACACTGTAGACGGGTAAGGGGTGTCACATTTAGTGGTATCAGAGCATCGATTTAGGCATTTCTGGGCCTAGATAGGGTGCATACCATTGCATTGCATTTGTAAGTGTTGAGGTGACACTGATGCAGATCTGTTTATTTTCTTATTTTGAATAGGATATGGATCCTGCTTCACAAAGAGCAGTTGATGAAGAGGTGGAGAGTCATGCTCCACCAAGGGCTGAATCTGGGAGCAGGGGAGAATCTACACCACCAGCAGCTAAGGCACCTACCCAACCTCAGTTTGCTCTATTTCAGCAATTGACTGAATTCTACTGGCAAATGATGGGGGCAATTCCACCACCACAACCATAGCCACAACCTCCACCAGCACCACAGAAGTCCCATCTGGAGAAACTGCGTAAACATGGGGCTATGGATTTCTATAGGAAGAGGGAGGATGATCCCATGACCACAGAAAACTGGTTGGACAAAACCATCAGAGTGCTGAAACAGCTAAACTGCACCCCCGAGAAGAACCTGGTGGGTGCTGTGTCCCTACTTCGGGATGATGCATATCAGTGGTGGGACACAGTAACCAGTGAGGTGCAACCAGAACGGATCACTTGGGAATTCTTCCTCATAAAGTTCAAGAAGAAATATGTTAGCAAGGTGTATTTAGAAGAGTGAAGAAGAGAATTTATCATTATGAGACAGAGACAGTTGTCAGTGGTGGACTATGAATGTGAGTTTGTCAGACTGAGCCGGTATGGGAGGGAGATAGTCCCTACAGAGGGAGAGAGATGCAGACGGTTTGAAGAAGGGCTCAATGACAATATCAAAGTCATGATCACGGCATTGGAGATCACAGATTTTTCTAAACTGGTAGATGATGCATCAAAAGTGGAAACGGTCTGAATAAATGAACAAAATCGAAGGGAAAGACAGCAGAAGAAGGGTTCGGGTCAGTCCAGTACATTTTCTATTCCTAGTAAGAAGAGTAAGGGTCCTCCTGCTCAGAGTTCAGGACCACCATAGGGTCAAGGTCAGTCTCAGGGGCCCAGACCACAGTTCACACCTAGGAGAGGCCAGTCCACACCATCAGTGGGCAGCTCTCCAAGGACAATATTTAGGGGACCAGCCCCAGCATCTTCTGCCTATCAATACTATTAGAAATGGCATAAGGGGGATTGTTGGTGAGTGACCAGTGCATGCTTACGGTGTGGATCTACAGAACATCAGATCAAGAATTGTCCAAAGAGGACTACTACAGTTGCTCCAACACAAGCTGACAGATCTGCTCCTGTACCACAAAGGGGTAGGAAGCCTAGTAAATCTGAAGTAGCTGGTCCATCACTGAGATCTGCATTCGAGTCAGCTGAGAGGCCAGAGACTAGAATACCAGCCAGGGCCTATGCCATCAGAGCTCAGGAGGAGCAAGATGCCTTGCATGTCATCAAGGGTACGTTTTCCCTCTACAACACTTCTGTGCATGCATTGGTGGATCCAGGATCCACTCATTCCTACATTTGCATCAAACTACCCGTAGAGCGGGGAGTTCCAGTAGAGGAGTGTAACACCCTCACTGTAACAATTCTGCATATTCTACTGTTCCTGTGACCGGTGACGGTCCGGACAGCTAGAACGTCTGGAAAAATAATTAGACTAGAGTGAGGAGTCATAAATAACTCAAATATTAATAAGAAAAATTTAGTAAAAATTTTAGAAATAAAATACAACCAAGTCAAATGAGCCGGTGCCCAAGCGATGGGTAACCAGAGGGAAGTTGCAGTTTTCGAAAACTAGGAGCCCTAGACCAGAGAGAAAATTCATAAAATAATTTTTGGGACTCCAGAGAAGGGTCATTGAGGTTCCTATGGCATCAGAATGCCAAGAAAATATTTAGGAAAAATTTTCAATCGGTACAGACAATTTTGACCCGTTAAGCCAAACGGAGGGCATTTTGGTCATTTCCCCTTCAGAGGTGATTTTTGGCCGACTTGTCCAGTTAAGTAAATAATTGTTATGACATAAAATATAAATAAACATTACTAAAAATTAAATTAAAAATGAGTAGAGATGAAAAGAAAAGAAAATCAATAAAATGCCAAATATGACATCATTATGATGTCACTTAAAAGCTTCCACCAATTATAACTAAACAACCAATTAATTAACCAATAAAAGAGATAAATATGACCAAAGAAATAAAAAAAATACAGCAGCCATCTTCTTCCTTACAACCAGCCAAAACCCATCTTCCTCTCCCTCCATTGAAGCTCTTGTTTCAAGCTTGATTCCCTTCACTCCCCACCATAAAATCCCTTCTTCTCTTCATTAAAACTTGTCCACTCATCTTGGGAAAGTGTTTGGCAGCCTAGAAAAGGAAAGAAAGTGAAGTTTGAGCTTGGAAAAATCTGCCCTACAAGAGGTTAGTGCACATATAAACCTTAAACTCTTTATTTCCATGTTAGAGACTTGAAATAGGTAAGAATTTGTGAATTAAATGAACCAAATATATGTGTATGTCCACCATGAATTTTGGCAGCCCTAAGGAAGGAACAATGATGGAGTGTTTTTGATGGTTTTAATGGACTTAAAATGAATTAGAGATTATGTTTAAGGTGTATATACACATATAGAATGAATGAAAGTGCTTAACTAGGTGTATGGGTGAATTGAAAAGGAAAATTAGGGTTTTGAGAGTGAAAATTTGACTTGGCTTATGAAATGATTAAAGGACATTCTAATGGTCAATTAGTGACCATTTGAGGCAAGTTAATCATAATTTTAAGTGAGCTAATGCATGGCAAAGTGGAATGGTAGGCTGCCTAGGGACAGCAGCAAGGGTGGCTGTGATTCCAGCCCATTTAGATAGCCATAACTTTGGCTGTGTAGGTCCAATTTTTGTTTGGCCAATTGGACATGAAACTAGACTTATAATGGCACAATTTTGGTGAAGAAACCATGCCCAAAAGACCAAAGCAAGTGGACCAAAAGTTAGCCCCAATCCGGATACCTTGCAATTCAATTCTGCAGAATGACCAAATGAACTGTTCATTTGGCCATAACTCACTGTAGAAATGGTCAATTGACCTGAAATTTTTACAGAAAAAATTTAAGACATAGAAAAACAACTTTTATGAAGAAACCTACCCCAAATTATGACCAGAACCTAACCCAAATGGCAGTCACAGTCACTGTTCATGGTACTATAGATTTGGTAAATTCTGCAGAATTGAAATCCGGCCAGCTGTGGTTTTTGGACCATATCTGGAGCTACAAAACTCCAAAATGGAGTGATTCAAAAAAATAAATTCAACTAGACAAAATAAGAAACAACTTTCATGTTTACCATTTCCTCAAATTCCCACTGCAACAGGACCCAATGGAACAGTAAATTTGGGTCACAAAAACTGAAAATTCTGCTCTCTTGGTTTTAGGTTTGGAAATGGATTTGGTGGTTAATTCCAACAAGTCTTAAATGTAAAATGTGGTACATTGGGGGTGCTAAAACCCATGTACCTATTTTCTATCCAAAAGTCAACATTTTTGTTGACCAATGAGGTGAATAGTGACACCAAAACTTGAAATTCAAAATTTGAAATTAGAAATGCATCTAGGGGACTTTAAGTTGCAATTTGCAATTAATACTAGCAAATGTAAACCTCAAAATGTGGGATCTTGGTGTAATTAGAATTAATATATCCACTAAGTATGAAAAAGTCAACATTTTGGTTGACTAGTAAGGTGAATAGTAATCAAAATGATTAGTAAATTAAGATGAAAACCCAGAACCAATTCTAAGCTTAAATGCTTAGAATTGTATGACAAATGTAGACTATGTATCCTAGTAAAATTGTTAAAAAGAAATTAAGGCCATAAATTTAAAATCCATGAAATATTCATGGATTACTTGAAATATGAAAAATAAGTCACCTAATTGATGTGAATAGATAGCTAGGGCTTATATGCCCATCACAAATGGAATTCATAAAATATTAGTAACTCAACTTGAAATATAAAATTTGTAATTACATAAGTAGATTCTTGAATGTATAAATGAGAAATGAAAAAATATTTTGAATACAATGGTACATGTGAACCATTGTTTAGAATTGTGATCAATAAGAATAACATAATGAATAAATGAACCATATTAATGTATGAATGAGACATTAGTTCTCATTATTGTAGAGAGGAGAAGTATTTTGAGTACAATGGTATAAAAGGATAATTGATGTGAATTGTGATCATATAAATGATCAAATGAATGTATGAATTATAATTGAAATTTATCATGAAATAATGAAGTCATAAAATACAATATATTAATATTTAATGATATTATGTGCCCATGTATTGTCTAGACATGTGTGTCAGATTGGATAGTTTGGCATGCCAATAGGGTATTGTTTTAGCAGTACTGCGAAAGGCTTTATGCCCATATTCATGGCTTTTATGCCCGTATTCATGGCTTTTATGCCCGATTATGTGATATCATGGCTTTTTAGCCATCTTGATCTGCATACATGGTTGGCGTTCGTCCCATGATATGACGGCCCGAGGCACATGGTGTCGGTGCCAACGACAGCGTTATCGACCAAATTTAGTCATAGGTTACTTGGATGAAATTTATTGAAATAAGTTAAGAATATTAGTAATAAAAAAAATTAGAAATTAAATAAATGAGTAAGATGACCTAAAATAAATTAGAATAGTTATTTATTAGAAAGAATCGAAATGAACTGGACCGATATCAAAATTTACTTATTATGAAATAATATGAGACAACCTAGAAAGTATTGAGAAAATGCTAAAAGATTAGCAAAGAAAATTATAACACACATAAATATTACAAATGTGACTTACATGATAATATAAGCATATATTTATTATTTTTAGATCATTTTTCTTTGTACATTATTACTGTACATTGGCGAAATAAACACTTTCAAAGAAGACTAAATTAGGATAAAACATATTAGATTTTAGAAACCGCATGTGAAGTATAAATAAATCTTAATTATTTGAATTATGTTTTATTTCTATCTTTATTTGTATATTATTTCCTTGTTATATCATTGCACCACTAAGCAGCAATGCTTAGCGCGATGGAATTGTTTTCTCGTAGTCTCAAGTTAAAGCCCATAATACTAAACAGAGATTTTGGAGTTCTGATTTGCAGAGCATTCAAGGTTGTCACCTCCTCAGCAATGCATGTAGATAGGGCTCACATTAAGCATATCATGTATTTTGTGTATGTTATTTATTTCTTATATTGTAATATAATTAGTAAATTGTAATTAATTTGTATATCATGTAAATTAAGGATTTATTTAATTATTGCAAATGATGTAAATTAATGCAAATTTGAGAATCTTGCTATAAGAATGGAGCATAAATGAATTTGTACAAATGAGTATAGATTTGAATTACTTAATGATTTTTCAAATGATGATAGGAGTATGGAAATGATTATGAAATTAAAATGTATGGATGAGATTTGAAATATGAGAAAATTATGAGAATGATTGATGAGATAATTATGATTAGCATGGATAAGATTTTATTTTAGAAATATTAATGAATTTCAAACAGGTGAATATTGAAATACGCCAAACGATAAAAAAATAGGGGAAACTCCGCTGGTTTCTCCATCTAAAACTAATTGATATTAAATTAAATGAATTCAAAATTATTTAAAAAAAAATAAAGTAAGATAAGTTATGGTGCTCCGACACCGATTGTAGCATGCCTTGCTAGGCTACACTGTAGTCGGGTGAGGGGTGTTACAAGGAGAGTGATCAAGACATTCTGGTCACAAATCCACTAGGCCACAGTGTGGCAGTGAATAAGGTGTATAAAGGTTGCCCGTTGAGGATTCAGGGTTATGAATTCTTGGCAAATCTAATTGAATTGCCCTTCCACGAGTTTGACGAGATTTTGGGAATGGATTGGTTGTCATGTCATTAGGCATTAGTTGATTGCAAATTGAAGAGGATTTCTCTGAAAACTTCTGAGGGTAATGAGATCACTGTTGTGGGTGAAAGGACAGATTTCCTGTCCAATGTCATCTCAGCCACAATTGCAAGAAGATTGATGAGAAAAAACTGTGAAGCTTACCTAGCACACATGGTTGATACTAGGCAGGCTAAGCCAAACTTGGGTGATATACCCACAGTAAGAGACTTCCCAGATGTATTTTCTGAAGAGTTGCCTGGTTTACCTCCAGAAAGGGAAGTCGAATTTACTATTGAAGTAATGCCGGGTACAGCACCCATTTCAATTGCTCCTTATAGGATGGCACCCAATGAATTGAAGGAGTTGAAAATTCAATTGCAGGAGTTGCTTGATAAGGGGTTTTACAGCCCAGTGTGTCACCATGGGGAGCTCCGGTGCTGTTTGTGAAGAAGAAGGATGGAAATTTGAGATTGTGTATTGATTACCGGCAGTTGAACAAAGTAACTGTGAAGAATAAATATCCATTACCCAGAATTGACGATCTGTTTGATCAGTTGAAGGGAGCCGGTGTATTTTTAAAAATTGATCTCAGATCAAGGTATCATCAATTGAGGGTAAAGAATGCAGATGTGTCAAAAACTGCATTCAAAACCCGGTATGGGCATTATGAGTTCCTGGCGATGCCCTTTGGCCTAACAAATGCACCAGTAGCATTCATGGACCTTATGAATAGTATCTTCCATCCATACCTAGATCGGTTCGTAGTAGTCTTTATTGATGTTATTCTGGTATATTCCAAGACCAGGGAAGAACATGATGAGCATTTAAGGATTGTTCTCCAAACCCTGAGAAAAAAGAAGCTGTATGCTAAGCTGTCCAAGTGTGAATCTAAATGAGTGAAATCTCCTTTCTTGGACACATAGTATCAGCTGAGGGGATTAGAGTGGATCCCAAAAAGATAGAAGCAGTAATGGAATGGAAGCCTCCTAGAAATACAACTGAGGTCAGAAGTTTCTTGGGGCTAGCTGGGTATTACAGAAGATTTGTGAAGGGGTTTTCTCTTATAGCTGCTCCAATGAACAAGTTGTTGCACAAGAATGTGAAATTTGGCTGGAACGACAAGTGCTAAGCCAATTTTGAGAGGCTGAAGGCTATGTTGACAGAAGCACAAGTGTCAACATAGCCAGTGTCGAGAAAAGACTTTGTGGTCTACAGTGATGCCTCGCATAATGGGCTGGGGTGTGTATTGATGCAAGAGGGGAAAGTGGTCACCTATGCTTCCAGGTAGTTAAGGCCACATGAGCAGAACTACCCTACTCATGACCTGGAGTTAGCAGCAATTATCTTCGCACTGAAGATATGGAGGCATTACTTGTATAGTGAAAAGTGCTACATTTACACAGACCACAAAAGTTTGAAATACTTGCCAACCCAGAAGGAGCTCAATCTCAGACAGAGGCGATGGATTGAGTTCCTGAAGGACTATGATTGTGTGATTGATTATCATCCTGGGAAGGCAAATGTAGTTGCTGATGCTTTAAGTAGGAAGTCCATCACAGCTTTAAGATCACTAAATGCCTATCTGTCCTTAGCTCAAGATGGAGCTATTTTGACTGAGTTACAAGTGAGGCCAACCCTGCTACAGCAGATACAAGATGGGCAGAGAGCAGATGAAAAATTAATAGCCATTATGGGTAAAATTCCAAAGGGAAAGGAAACTGAATATGAGGTGAAAGCGGATGGGTGTCTGTACTACAGAGGAAGAGTGTGTGTACCAGATGATGGGGAACTGAAGACTAGTATTCTGAAAGAAGCACGCACTAGTGTTTATGCTATGCACAGGGAAGCACGAAAATGTATAATGATTTGAAGCCTCATTATTGGTGGCCTGGTATGAAGAGGGATATAGGTGACTATGTGACTAAGTGTTTGACATGTTAGCAAGTTAAAGCAGAACATCAAGTTCCATCAGGATTGCTACAGCCTATAAGCATACCTGAATGGAAATGGGATCGGGTCACTATGGATTTTGTTAATGGTCTACCTCTCACTCAGAAGAAGCATGATGCAGTATGGGTGATAGTGGATAGATTGACGAAGTCAGCGCATTTTCTGCCAGTTAGGACTGACTACTCACTAGAGAAGTTAGCAGAATTGTATATCAGTGAGACAG
This sequence comes from Hevea brasiliensis, assembly GCF_030052815.1. Taxonomy (NCBI): domain Eukaryota; kingdom Viridiplantae; phylum Streptophyta; class Magnoliopsida; order Malpighiales; family Euphorbiaceae; genus Hevea; species Hevea brasiliensis. The sequence goes on from NW_026614657.1 coordinate 29,474, forward strand.
TTAGACTGCTTGGAATCCCACTTTCCATCATATCTGACCGAGACCCAAAGTTTACATCGAGATTCTGGAAAAAGTTGCAAGAAGCCTTGGGCACACAACTCCATTTTAGCACGGCTTTTCATTCTCTGATGGATGGACAGTCAGAACGAGTAATCTAGGTAAACCTAAGAACTAATTGAATTTTCATAGTTAATAAATTGAAATGATAGTAATAATGTGAATTATGTGATAGATCCTAGAGGATATGCTAAGGAGTTGTGTTATCGAGTTTGAGGGGAGTTGGGATAGATATCTCCCGCTGGCAAAATTCGCATATAACAATAGCTACCAAGCTAGCATTCAAATGGCTTCGTATGAAGCACTATATGGGAGGAAATGTAAAACCCCAATGTGTTGGACTATATTGGGTGAAGATAAGCTGGTAGAACCAGGCCTGGTGAAACAGACTGAGAAAAAAGTGAAGATAATCAAAGCTAACCTGAAAGTTGCCTCAGATAAACAGAAATCATATGCCGACTTGAAGAGAAAAGAGATAGAGTATGCAGTTGGTGATAAAGTGTTTGTCAAAGTCTCACCGTGGAAGAAAGTACTGAGGTTTGGAAGAAAGGGTAAGTTAAGCCTTAGGTTCATTGGCCCATATGAAGTCATTGAACGTGTGGGACCAGTGGCCTATCGACTAGCTTTACCACTAGAACTAGATAAAATTCACAATGTATTCCATGTTTCTATGCTGAAAAGATATCGCTCAGACCCTTCACATGTCATTTCCATGGAAGAGATTGAAATCCAACCGGACTTGACATATACAGAAGAACCTATACAGATCCTAGCTCAGGAAGTGAAGGAACTGAGAAATAAACAAATTCCACTGGTGAAAGTGCTTTGGAGGTACCACAAAACTGAAGAGGCAACTTGGGAAAGTGAAGAGACGATGAGGCAATAGTTCCCTCAACTGTTTGCATCAGGTAAATTTCGAGGGCGAAATTTTTATTAGAGAGGAAGAGTTGTAACACCCTCCTTGTAGCAACTCTGTACATTCTACTGTTCCGGTGACCAGTGTCAGTTTGGACAGCTAAAACATCCAGAAAAATATTTAAACTAAAGTGAAGAACCATAATTGACTCAAACATTAACAAGAAAAATTTAGGAAAAATTTTAGAAATAAAATACAACCAAGTTAAATGAGCCGGTGCCCTAGCGATGGGTAACCTAGTGAGAAGTTGCGGTTCTTGCAACTAGGAGCCCTAGACCCAGGGGAAAAATTATAAAATAATTTTTGGGATTCCAAAGAAGGGTCATTGAGGTTTTTATGGCATTAGAATGCCAAGAAAATACTTAGAAAAAATTTTCAATCGGTACAGATAATTTTGGCTCGTTAAGCCAAACGAAGGGCATTTTGGTCATTTCGTCATCAGAGATGATTTTTGGCCAATTTTTCCAATTAAATAAATAATTTATATAACATAAAATATGAATAAATATTGTTAAAAATTTAATTGAAATTAAATAGACAAGGAAAGGAGAGAAAATAAAGGAAAATGGAATTATGACATCATAATAATGTCATTAAAGTTCTCCCAACCTATCTAATATGGACACATGGCATAAACTTATTTAAAAGAGATAAAATGGGCTGGAAAAATGAAGAAAATCAGAACCTTCTCTCTTCTTCTTCTCCTTGCCGTGACCTATCCACCATAACCACCATTAGCAAGCTTTTTCAAGCTTGATTTCACTAGCTTCTACACCACAAAACCCTAACCTAGCAACACAAAAAAGTGTTCTTGCATCTTGGTGATTCTTTTGGGAGCAAAAAGAAAAGGAAAATAAGAACCCTAGCAAGTGGGGAAACTTCATTCCATAGAGTTTAGTGACCTAACCTTAATTTTCACCTTAAATTAATGTTAAGGACTATGTATGAGTGCAAATTACAAAGAAAATTTGTTAAATACTATGTGTATGCCATCCCATACATTATGGAAGCCTTGGTTAGGGTATGATTATGATGAGTTTTATGGAGTTAAAATGATAGTTTGGCTGCCCTCAATATGCATGAATTGAATGGATTGATGAAATGCCATGATAATGCATGGTTTGTGATATTTGAGTTAGGGTTTATGGTGAAAAATGAGACTTTAAACATGTGATAATGATAGTAGGTTTTAATTGTCAATTAGTGACCATTTGGTATTGTTTGAATCAAAAATGAAGTGCATTGTGTAGTGGGATTGGAGCTTGGTGTGGCTGCTCTTGGTGACCTGCAAGATTGGACATGAGTCCAGCAGGTTTGGGCAGCAATAACTGAAATTGTAGAGGTTCAATTAGTGTAAGGCCAATTGGACATGAAACTACACACATAATGGCACAATTTTGGTGAAGAAACGATGCCCAGAAAACCAAATCAACTTGACCAAAAGTTTGCCCTAATCCGAGTGACTTGCAGTCTACCTGGGCAAAATGACCAAATGAATAGTATTTGGTCATTTGGCCATAACTCAGTGTAGAAAGGTCCAATTGACCTGAAATTTTACCAGTAATAAGGTGAGATATATACCAACAATTTTCATGAAGAAACCTAACACAAATTATGATAAAAACATATTCAAAAAGTGAGTTACAGTCACTGTTTCAAGTATTGTAGATTTGGTCAGTCCAGAAATTCTGGACAAAATTTTAATCCAGCCAGTTCTGGTTTTTGGGCCATTACTAGAGCTACAAAACTCCAAATGAAGTGATTCAAAAAAGGAAATGCAACTAGACAAAATAAGGAACAACTTTCATGTTGATCATTTTGCCAAATTCCCACTGCAAAAATGACTAATGGAACAGTAAAGACAAAGCATGAAAACTGAAAATTCTGTCCAATTAACATTAAGTTTATAAATGGTATTGGCAATCAATACTAACAAATTTAAAATGCAAAATGTGGTATGTTGGGAGTATTAGAACCAATGTACCTATTGCCTATGCAAAAGTTAACATTTTTGTTGACTAATGAATGGAATAGTAACACTAAAACTTAAATTTCAAAAATTGTGAAACTTAAAAGTGTAAAATGCCCTAGTATACCTAACAAGATTGGTTTGGATTGCTTGGCATTCAAATAGGGTTCTGTTAGCAGTATTGCATATGGCTTCATGCCATTCTGTGTTTCATGGCTTCCCATGCCATTCTGTGACATAATAGCCTTTGGCTATATTATTTGAGTTGATATACTTGGGTTTTAACCCTGATAATTATTACAGCTTATTAGCTGTTCTATTGCACACCGGGAGACACAATGTGACCGATGGTGTGATGGTCCTAGGTACTTAGTACCCAGTGTCAGTTTACCCGTTTATCCAGTCCAGTCAACTAATATGGGTTACTCGGGCAGTGATACTAAACCTTACCAAATTTTATTTGAATAACACTGCAAATAATATCAGAAATTAAGTCTACTAAAAAATGTAAACATACATTCTGCATACTTATTTTTATTATATTTAATTTTATTTTATATTGTCACCACTAAGCAGAACTGTTTAGCGCGTCGCTTTTGCCTCGCACAGGTACTGAAGACCTAGCTGGGGAGCCCAGCAGACATCAGATAGGGTGAGCCTTTAGAGCTGCATCCAAGGTCCAGAGTCACCTCACATCTGCACTGCATATGGTAGAACATTAGGATTTTGGGTAGCATTTTGTATTTTGTATTATGTATTAGTTTTAGGATTGTAACTATCAACTCTTGTAATTATGTGATAATGTAAATATATGAAAATTCATGTTATCGAAATTTTCTGTATAATGTATGTTGATAAATGAAATGTTGAGAAATAATTATGAATATGCTTCAAGTGATGAAGTGAACAGTAAAGTTTTGAAAATAGTATTGTGATTTGAGATTGAGATTTTGAGATTGACTTGAAATGTGTATAATGGAGTTTGGATTTAGAAATTATATTGGAAGTGTTTTTAAACAGGTTCAGAAGAACTATTTTTCCAATTTACAGCCGGCACTCTGCCGGATTTTCTATAAAATTTGCGAAAAAATTCAAATTTATCAAATTTGAAAATAAATGAATTAAAAGGGATAAATTGTAATAGAAACATAAATTGGTGCTCTAGCACACTGAGTGGCATAACTTGCTCGGCTACACTGTAGACGGATAAGGGGTGTCACATATTCACATCAATTAGGTGACTTACTTTTCATGTTTCAAGCAATGCATGAATATTTCATGGATTTCAAATTTATGGCCTTAATTTCCCTTTAACAATATAATTCTTACACTTTGTGTCTTTATACTACTATTCACATTACTATTCACTCAAATTGTTGACTTTTAAATACATAATAAATTTTTTGAACCCAAGTTCTCCAAGATACCACATTTTGCATTTTATTTTTGTTGGTATTGATTTCCAATGCCATTTCAAAGCTTATCTTATGTTATTCAAAATTTTCAGATTTCATACCCTGGGTTTACTGTTCCATTGGTCATTTTTACAGTAGAAATTTGACAAAATTGCTTTCATGAAAGTTGTTCCTTATTGTGTCTAGTTGCATTTATTTTTTTGAATCACTCCATTTGGAGTTTTGTAGCTCAAGCTATGGTCATTTTACCATAACTGGCCGGATTGACTTGTACCCAGAATTTTTGGGCAATTTGGTTCTGCCAGATTTGGTAACCTAAGTTTGGTTGGCAATTTGACTAGGTTATGGTCAGAATTTGGATTTGTGTTCTTAATGAAAGTTGTTGGGATATGTCTCATCTATCTTCTGGTAACATTTCAGGTCAATTGGACCTTTATACACTGAGTTATGACCAAATGAATAAATACTATTCATTTGGTCATTTTGCACAGGCAAAATGCAAGTCACCCGGATTAAGGCAATTTTTAGGTCAACTTGATTTGGTTTTCTGGGCAGGGTTTCTTCACCAAAGTTGTGCCATTATGTGTCTAGTTTCATGTACATTTTGCCTTGCACCAATTGAATCTATACAACTCCATTTATAGCTATTTAAACCTACTGGACTCACATCTAGACATGCAAGGCACATTGGGCAGCATGCCTAACCTACATTCCCTTGGCACCATTCACTCAATTTCCTACTCAAACATGACCAAATGGTCATTAATTGACTATTACAACTTCTTTTCATCAATACATAAACAAAATCTAAAATTTGTGCCCAAACCCTAACTCTACCATTTCAATTCTCCATATACATGCAATCAATGAATCAAAGTGTCTAATTTATGTTCAATGGCAGCCATGTACAACTATAACTCAATCTAATCAATGAAACCCTAATGTATCCTAAGGCTGCCAAAATTGATGGAATTTATTCATGCAAAACTTGTTTCAATTCTCTTAATTTCACCCTCATTTCATACTCCACATGATATATATACAAAGTTTTAAGGATGAATTAGCACTAACCTTTTGGAAATAAAACTTAAGCTTGTTATTCTTCAAGATTTCTCCTAGAACCATAATAATCATAATTAGTTATAACTTCACTTTCCCAAATTAAATATGCAATAAAAATTCAATAGCATTTCCCCATAAATTGGACTAAACTCCTACATAAATCTCAAATCCACAAACCATTAATACCCAATCTGGCAGCTTGTGCATTCAAATTTATATATAATGATCTAACCGTCAGATAAATCCCAAATTTTAACCATATATTCAATACATCCCTATACAATATCAGTAAAACTTTTAGCATCAAATCATCTATATATCATGAGATATCAAAATATTCATTCAACCCTCCAAAATCTGAATTTTTGCAGAAATAAATCTTACTCAGACAGCTCATGCAAAACAATTTACATCTCATAAACGAAAAGTTTAAAATTTACAAAATTTTAACACAGCAGCCTCAACATCCCAAATATCATTTGTACCAAATTTCATAATTTTATAAGCATCCTAACTATTTATTTTTCTCAAATTTCAGTAGCTAAAATTCAGAATTCAACCTGCAAACAGCCTGTGTTCAACAACATATTTCTCCAAATCCAACCGTTGAACAATCACCAAATTTTAACCATATCTTCCACACATACATACCTGAAACATATTCAAAAATTAATGGTAGAAGTTGAGCCAAACTCACCTGGACGGAAGAGAAACATACTGTCCCTGCTGAAACCCTGTTTCTGCTACTGTTCATCTCCTTCTCCTTCTTCCTTTCTTTCTTTCTTTCCTTTTCTCTCTCTTTCTCTCTTGATTCGGCTGATTGGTGAAGATGAAGCAGATTTCTTTGTTGTTATCTCATTTTTTTCTTCATTTTTATCCCTTTTATTTATTTTGTCAAGTGGTGATTGGGTAGGAGTGCTTAGTGACATAAGCATGAGGTCAAAATTACAATTTTAATTTATTTTCTTTTCTTTTCTTTTTTACTCAATTTTAATTTAATTTTTAGCCATATTTATTCATATTTTATGTCATAATAATTATTTAATTAACTGGACAAGTTGGCCAAAAATCATCCCTAAAGATGAAATGACCAAAATGCCCTCCGTTTGGCTTACTGAGCCAAAATCGTCTGTACCGATTGAAAAATTTTTTTAAACCTTTTCTTGGAATTCTAACGCCATAGAAATCTCAATGACTCTTCTCTGGAGTCCTAATAATTATTTCATGAATTTTCTCCCGAGTTCAGGGCTCCTAGTTGAGAAGACCGCAACTTTCCACTCGGTTACCCATCGCTAGGGCACTAGCTCATTTAACTTGGTTGTATTTTATTTCTAAAATTTTTTCTAAATTTTTCTTATTAATATTTGAGTTATTTATGATTCATCACTCTAGTCTAAATATTTTTCCAGACATTCTAGTTGTCCAAACTGACACCGATCACCGGAACAGTTGAATGTACGGAATTGCTACAGTGAGGGTGTTACATACCTAGATTACTCGTTCCAACTGTCCATCCGTCTGAGGATGAAAAGCCGTGATAAAACGGAGTTGTGTGCCCAAGGCTTCTTACAACTTTTTATAGAATCTCGATGTAAACCTTGGGTCTCGATTAGATATGATGGAAAGTGGGATTCCATGCAGTCTAACAATCTCACTAATATACAATTCTGCTAGTTAGTCCTAACTGGTAGAAAATATGCTGACTTCGTCAATCTATCCACTATCACCCATACTGCATCATGCTTCTTCTAGGTGAGAGGTAGACTACTAACAAAATCCATAGTGACCCACTCCCATTTCCATTCAAGTATGCTTATAGGCTGTAGCGATCCTGATAGAACTTGATGTTCTACTTTAACTTGCTGACATGTCAAACACTTAGTCACATAGTCAGCTATATCCTTCTTCATACCAGGCCACCAATAATGAGGCTTCAAATCATTATACATTTTTATGCTTCTCGGGTGCATAGCATAAACACTAGTGTGTGCTTGTTTCAGAATACTAGTCTTCAGTTCCCCATCATCTGGTACACACACTCTTCCTCTATAGTACAGACACCCATCTGCTTTCACCTCATAATCAATTTCCTTTCTCTCTGGAATTTTACCCACAATAGCCATTAATTTTTCATCTGCTTTCTGCCCATCTTGTATCTGCTGTAGCAGGTATGGCCTCACTTGTAACTCAGCCAAAATAGCTCCATCTTGAGCTAAGGACAAACGGGCATTTAGTGATCTTAAAGCTGTGATGGACTTTCTGCTCAAGGCATCAGCAACTACATTTGCCTTCCTAGGATGGTAATCTATCACACAATCATAGTTCTTCAGGAACTCAATCCATTGCCTCTGTCTAAGATTGAGCTCCTTCTGGGTTGGCAAGTATTTCAGACTTTTGTGGTTTGTATATATGTAGCATTTTTCACCATATAAATAATGGCTTCATATCTTTAGTGCCAAGATAATTGCTGCTAACTCCAGGTCATGAGTAGGGTAGTTCTGTTCATGTGGCCTTAACTGCCTGGAAGCATAGGCGACCACTTTCCCCTCTTGCATCAATACACACCCTAACCCATTATGCGAGGCATCACTATAGACCACAAAGTCTTTTCCTAACATTGGCTGTGTTAACACTGGTGCTTCTGTCAATATAGCTTTTAGCCCCTCAAAACTGGCTTAGCACTTGTCGTTCCAGCTAAATTTCACATTTTTGTGTAACAACTTGGTCATTGCAGCAGCTATAAGAGAAAACCCCTTCACAAATCTCTGTAATACCCAGTTAGCCCCAAGAAACTTCTGACCTCAGTTGTATTTCTGGGAGGCTTCCATTCCATCACTGCTTTTATCTTTATGGGATCCACTCTAATCCCCTCTGCTGATACTATGTGTCCAAGGAAAGAGATTTCACTCATCCAGAAGTCACACTTGGACAGCTTAGCATATAGCTTCTTTTATCGCAGGGTTTGCAGAACAATCCTCAAATGTTCATCATGTTCTTCTCTGGTTTTGGAATACACTAGAATATCATCAATAAAGACCACTACAAACCGATCTAAATATGGATGGAAGATACAGTTCATAAGGTCCATAAATGCTGCCGGTGCATTTGTTAACCCAAACGGCATCACCAGAAATTCATAATGCCCATACCAAGTTCTGAATGCAGTTTTTGACACATCTGCATCCTTTATCCTTAACTGATGATACCTTGATCTGAGATCAATTTTTGAAAATACACCAACTCCCTTTAACTGATCAAACAGATCATCAATTCTGGGCAACGGATATTTATTCTTCACAGTTACTTTGTTCAACTGCTGGTAATTAATACACAGTCTCAAGGTTCCATCCTTCTTCTTCAAAAACAGCACCGAAGCTTCCCATGGTGACACACTGGGGCGTATGAACCCCTTATCGAGTAACTCCTGCAACTAAATTTTCAACTCCCTCAATTCAGTAGGTGCCATCCTATAAGGGGCAATAGAAATTAGTGTTGTACCCAGCATTACTTCAATAGAAAATTCGACTTCCCTTTCTGGTGGTAAACCAGAAAATTCTTCAGGAAATAAATGTGGGAAGTCTCTTACTGTGGGTATATCACACAGATTCAGCTTAGCTTGCCTAGTATCAACCACGTGTGCTAGGTAAGCTTCACAACCTTTTCTCATCAATCTTCTTGCAACTGTGGCTGAGATAACATTGGATAGGAAATCTGTCCTTTCACCCACAACAGTAATCTCATTACCCTCAGAAGTTTTCAAAGAAATCCTCTTTAATTTGCAATCAACTATTGCCTGATGACGTGACAATCAGTCCATTCCCAAAATTATGTCAAACTCATAGAAGGGCAATTCAATTAGGTCTGCCGAGAATTCATACCCCTGAATCCTTAACGGGCAACCTTTATGCACCTTATTCACTACCACACTGTGGCCTAGTGGATTTATGACCAGAATGTCTTGATCACTCTCCTCTACTGAAACTCCCCTCTCTACGGGTAGTTTGATCCAGATGAATGAATGAGGGGATCCTGGATCCACCAATGCATGCACAGATGTGTTGTAGAGGGAGAACGTACCCCTGATGATATCCGGGGCATCTTTCTCCTCATGAGCTCTTATAGCATAGCCTCTGGCAGGTACTCTAACCTCTGGCCTCTCAGTTGATTCAGATGCAAGCCTCAGTGATGGACCAGCTGCCTCAGATTTATCGAGCTTCCTACCCCTTTGAGGTGCAGGGGCAGGCCTATCAGCTTGTGTTGGGGCAACTGTAGTAGTCCTCTTCGGATAATTTTTTATCTGATGTTCTATAGATCCACACCGTAAGCATGCACCAGTCACTCGCCAACAGTCCCTGTTATGCCACTTCTAGCAGTATGAACAGGCAGAAGATGCTGGGGCTGGTCCCCTGAACACTGTCCCTGGAGAGCTACCCACTGATGGTGTGGACTGGCCTCTCCTAGGTGTGGACTGGCCTCTCCTAGGTGTGAACTGTGGTCTGGCCCACTAGGACTGACCCTGACCTTGTGGTTGTCCTAAACCCTGACCAGGAGGACCCTTACTCTTCTTACTAGGAGCAAAAAATGAACTGGACTGACCTAGACCTCTCTTCTACTGTCTTTCCCTTCTATTTTGCTCATTTATTCGAACTCTTTCTACTTTCGATGCAACATCTACTAATTTGGCAAAATCCGTGATCTCCAATGTTATTTTCATGACTTTGATATTGTCATTGAGCCCTTCTTCGAACCTTCTACACCTCTCTGCCTCTGTAGGGACTATCTCCCTCCCATACCAGCTCAGTCTGATGAATTCTCGCTCATACTCTACCACTGATAGTTGCCTCTATCTTAGACTGATAAATTCTCTTCTTCTCTCTTCTAAATTACTTTACTGACATACTTCGTCCTGAACTCTATAAGAAAGTAATCCCAGGTGATTTGATCTGGTTGCACCTCACTGGTTACTATGTCCCACCACTGGTATGCATCATCCTGAAGTAGGGACATAGCACCCTCCAGGTTCTGCTCGGGGGTGCAATGAAGCTGTTTCAGCACTCTGATTGTTCTATCCAACCACTTTTCCACTGTCATAGGGTCATCCTCCTTTTTTCCAAAGAAATCCACAACCCCATGTTTTCGCAGTTTCTCCAGATGGGACTTTTATGGTGCTGGTGGAGGTTGTGGCTGTGGTTGTGGTGGTGGAACTGCCCTCATCATTTGCCAGTAAAACTCGGTCATTTGCTAAAATAATGCAAACTGAGGTTGGGTAGGTGCCTCAGCTGCTGGTGGAGCAGATTCTCCCCTGCCCCCAGATTTAGCCCTTGGTGGAGCACGACTCTCCACCTCTTCATCAACTGCTCTTTGAGAAGCAGGATCTATATCCTGATCAAAATAACAAAACAAATAGATCTGCATCAGTGTCACCTCAACACTTACAAATGCAATGCAATGGTATGCACTCTATTTACGCCCAGAAACGCCTAAACCAATGCTCTGATACCACTAAATGTGACATCCCTTACCCACCTACAGTGTAGCTGAGTAAAATATGCCACACAGTGCGTTGGAGCACCAATTCATATCTCCATTACAATTTACCCTTTTAATTCATTTATTTATAATTTTTTATTAATCTGAACTTTTTACAAATTTTATAGAAAATTCGATAGAGTGTCGGCTGTAAATTGGAAAAACAGTTCTTCTGAATCTGTTAAAAATACTTCCAATATAATCATATTATCAATCTCAGTCAACTGCCAACATCTTTTCAATAATTTCTCAAATGACTTTAATATATCAAATTTCAATTCATTTCATATCATACTCAATTCAATAAGAAATACTCAAATTTATTACTGAACATGGTTCATAAATAATTACATCAAAAGCATAATTATATGAGTTTATAATATACATTACAAAAGTTTACAAAATACAAAATACCAAAAGTAGCCTAATATCCTACCAATGCACTGAAAATGTGAGGTGACTCTAGACTCTGTGCAGATCTAAAAGTTCACCCGGTATAATGTCTACTGGACTCCCCAACTATGTCTCCAGTACCTGCGCGTGGCAAAAGCGACGCGCTAAGCAATTCTGCTTAGCGGTGACAATATAAAATAAAATAACTAAAATAAAGTGAATATGCGAAATGTATGTTTACATCTTTGGTAGACTTAATATCTGGCATTTATTGTAGTATTTTTCGATTAAAATTTGGTAAGATTCATTATCATTGCCCGAGTAACCCATACTAGTCGACTGGACTGGATAAACGGGTAAACTGGCACTGGGTACTAAGTACCTCGGACCATCACACCATCGGTCACATTGTGTCTCCCGGTGTGCAACAGAACAGCTAATAAGCTGTAATAATTATCAGGGATAAAACCCAAGTATAATAACTCAATCAACATAGCCAAAGGCTATTTTTATCACAGAATGGCACGTGAGGCCATAAAACACAGAATGGCATAAAGCCATATGCAGTACTGCTAACAAAACCCTATTGACATGCCAACCTATCCAAACCAATCTTGCTAGGTGTACTAGGGCATGTTACACTCATAATTTATACAATTCTTGAAATTTAAGTTTAGGTGTTACTATTCATTTTATTTGTCAATAAAAATGTTGACTTTTGCATAGACAATAGGTACATTGGTTTTAACACTTCCAACATACCACATTTTGCATTCTAAAATTGTTGGTATTGGTTGCCAATAACATTTCTAAGCTTAATGTTGGCTCTTCAAAATTTTCAGATTTCAAGCCTTGCATTTACTGTTCTATTAGTTATTTTTGCAGTGGGAATTTGGCAAAGTTGTCAACATGAAAGTTGTTTCTTATTGTGTCTAATTACATTTCATTTTTTGAATCACTCCATTTGGAGTTTTTTAGCTCAAGTTATGGCCTAAATACCATAACTGGCCGGATTGCTAACTTCCTAGATTTTCTGGACTGACCAAATCTATAGTGTTTTGTGCAGTGACTACAGGTCACCTTTTGAACATGTTATGGTCAAAATTTGGGTAGGTTTCTTTATGAAAGTTGTAGGTCTATGTCTCAGTTATTTTATGGTAAAATTTCAGGTCAATTGGACCTTTCTACACTGAGTTATGACCAAATGAATAAATATTGTTTATTTGGTCATTTTGCCCAGGCAAAATGCAGGTCACCCGGATTAGGGCAATCTTTAGGTCAACTTAGTTTGATTTTCTATGTATGGTTTCTTCACCAAAGTTGTGCCATTATGTGTCTAGTTTCATGTCCAATTGGCCTTGCTCCAATTGAACCTCTACAACTCCAGTTATTGCTACCCAGACCTGCTGGACTCATGGTCAATCCTGCAGGTCAGCCAAGGTAGCAACACTAACTTCAATTTCCAATGCACAAACCACTTCATTTATCATTCACACATAACCAAATGGTCACTAATTGACCATTAATACTTACTTTCACCATTACATGATCAAAGTCTCAATTTCATGCTCAAATCCTAACCCTACTATCTCCAATCATGCATTTACTTTCCTTTCATTATCCTAAACAATATATTAGTGTTAAAGGTAACCACAATATCATTTTAATTCTAAGAAATCTTCAAAACTCAACCAAGTTTAAGGCTGCTGAAAATTTGGGATGGGCATACACATGATGTTTATCAAGTTTCTTTAAAAATTTACACTCATTTTCACTTCTCCATCATGAATGGAAAGAGAAAGATCAAATTTAGTCACTAACCTCTAATGGAGCTAATCCCAAGCTTGTAAAAGTCCCTCCTTTCTACTTCTTTTTGTTATCTTTAGCTTGCCCAAGGTGTAGTGAATTTTTTTTTGTGAAGACAAGTATAGCTTTTATGGTGAAAAGCTTAAAATACTCAAGTTTGAAAGAAAAAAAAAAATGGTGGAGTGCTTAGGAAGAGGTTTTGGCTGGAATGGAAGGAAGAGGAAGATGAAGTGATTTTTTTGTCTTCCTTATCCCTTATAAAATTTTTACTCAATTTTGATTGGTGGAAGAATTATAATGAAATCATAATGATGTCACAAGTCCAATTTCTCTCGTTTTCCATCCTTTCCTTATCTATTTAATTTCAATTCAATTTTTAGCAATATTTATTTACATTTTGTGTCATAATAATTATCTACTTAACTGGAAAAGTCGGCCAAAAATCACCTCTAAAGGCGAAATGACTAAAATGCCCTCCGTTTAGCTTAACAGACTAAAATTGTTTGTACCGATTGAAAAAATATTTTAAGCATTTTCTTGGCATTCTAATGCCATAGGAACCTCAATGACCCTTCTCTGGAGTCTCAAAAATTATTTTATGAATTTTCCCTCGGGTCTAGGGCTCTTAGTTGCGAGAACCGCAACTTCCCACTAGGTTACCCATCGCTAGGGCACCAACTCATTTAACTTGGTTGTATTTTATTTCAAAAAGATTTCCTAAATTTTTTTTATTAATATTTGAGTTAATTATGGTTCCTCACTTTAATTTAAATAATTTTCGGACGTTCTAGCTATCCGGACCGACACTGGTCACCGGAGCAGTAGAATGTACGGAGTTGCTACAGGGAGGGTGTTACAACCTTTATAAATTTTGGTTTAATATATATGTTTCTGTGTGTATGTACATAATAGACTTGAGCAGTTGTATAAAGATTTTACAATTTTATTTTTGATCAGTGTAAATATTTGTAATGTAAACCTGTTATTTCTTATTAATGAAATGTTTAAGTTTCTTTTTGAAATTTTCAAACAATAAATTGTTTGAAATTGTGTTGTTGAGATTGAATTGTATTGAAAATATTAGAGTTGTGGTTAAGACCCATCTATTGGGAGTATTTTAACAGGTTTTTGAAGAACTATTTTCTCAAATTATAGATGGCACTCTGCCAAATTTTTTGTAAAATTTTCAAAATTTCGAATTAATAAAAAATTTGGCTCGTGACATAAACCTTAATTAAAGGTTTTTAATAAGTATTCAACAGTACCTTACAATTTAAAATGAATAGAAATTGGTTTAAAATCCCTTGTAATATATTTAATTGGTTATCAGTAAGCGAAGTTTGGTAATTCATTAGGTATATTACGGGATTATGTTATGCCTTACAGAGGGGTAAGGTGTGACATAATTCCTTTGTTAAGATGAGGTTTTAGGGAAAAACTTTTTGTTGCTCAAAATTAGAAAACTGACCTAGAAATTTTTTAGAACAGGACACCCGATTTTAAAAATTCATAACTTGAGCTATAAAACTTGAAATAGGGTGGTTCTTGAAGTGCTGGAAAGCTTATTAAATGCCTAAAAACTTTGCAGTTATGGCCAAAACTTGATTTTTCTTGCTATATATGGATAATTTTGCATTTCCTATTACTGCTCTGGCTGTGACTAAATTCTGAAACAGGTTACATACTTTTGTACTTAACTTGAGTTATAAACTTGATTTTGAGATGATTCAAATTGGAGATTGAAATAGACATATGAAAGTTGAATATTGAAATAGACATATGAAAGTTGAATTCTAAAGAATATGATGATTACACCTTATTTATATGATTTTTAATGAAATTTTAAAATTGCTGCTCCTGCTATCCAATTTGACTGGAGCTGGAAAATTTGTGATTTTCATGATAGTTATTCTATATGAGTTGTGAATGAAAAAGGGAATTAGTGAGCATGATTTGATTAAATAAACTTCATGTGATATTCATAATAAGTATGCCCATTATAAGTCTAGAGCTAGGTGGCATAATGAGGAAATTGACTAGTCAATGCTTGAAATTATGCACAATTACTTGGCTTCATGCCATGATATGGTTACTTGGCCTCATGCTATGATATGGTTACTTGGCTTTACGCCATAATATGATTACTTGTCACTTGAGTCATCTAGGCATTGTAATTGGGATGATGAAATAAATGAAAAGAAGCATGTAAAAAGAATTGTTCATGACACACTATGGACTTTAATTGTAAATGTTTTATGTGATTAATTGCTATGTCATATTTCATTGGTTGTGTGGGAGTGTATTTTTTACCATTGAACTAAAACTTGTAGAAACATTTTTCATGAGACTATGTATGTTTAGCTTGCACACATATGGCATAATGTGATATTTTCAAGTTATAGTACCACTAAGCAAGTTTGCTTAGCAGAGAGTTATTTGGACTTTTTGTAGGTAATACAAGCAAGGATAAGGGTTTAGCCCGAGAGTAATGGTGAATGAAGACTTTTATTCATGTTTGGAGAAGACACATTCTTTTGTACACATTTAGATGATCACATTGTACTAGGTTATTTTGGGTTGTAATTTAATCCTTTAAATGTGTAAATCTTGATGCTATAAAGCACATGGATGCTACAAAACAAGTCTTTCATTTTATTAAAGTTTTTACATGTAAACATTAGAAAGTTTCAAGCATGTGATGTATTTTAAATTGTGGGATATTTATAAGAATTATGATTATTGTGAGATGGGATGTGAATGAAACCACATAAGATTCATATGTGCATTAGAATATTATGTTAATTGTTGGTAGGTATTTTAACAGGTCACATCCATTACTTAAATTTTAGAGGAAACTCTGTCAAAATTTTGTCTTAAAATTTGAAAATTGATTTTAATATCTAGGAAATTCAAAATAAAAGGGAAAACTTATAAATTTTAATTTTTGTATGATTTAAACAAAATTCAAAAATTTCAAATTTCCATTGTTTTCTCCAAATTGATACATAATTAGAACTAATCAAATCAGGTGTTATTAGGGAGAGTGTTAAACCTTGAGATATACTCTTGGGTGTGTCTCAGGGGCATGTACACATTACTCTAGCTATAGATTGGGTTAGAGTGTTACCTACTTAGTGGTATTAGAGCCTGGGTTTAAGAGTCCTTGGGCAAGGCGTGTGGAGATGCCTTAAGGATAGATTTGATTGTAATGATTGATACTGAAATGTGTATTTGTAAAATTATTTGAATATTTGATACTGAAATTGTAAGACTTGTTTACATCCATGTTTACTCAGTTATGGTTAAATGAACGTAATAAGTGCGTCTTTCTCTTAATAAAAGTACTTGAGTAAACACGATGGCAGCAATGATCGGAATGAGCTGAATGAAGAGGTGGAGAGTGTAGCACCTCACTATCTGGAGGATAACAATCAGGGTCAATAAGGAATCCCAACTGATCCTATTATAGAACTTCTAAGAAGGCTTGCCACTCAAATTCAGGATCATGAAAAGAAAGGCTATAAGGAGTTTAGACAACATGAGGAGCCAGAATTCCATGGCACGACGGATCCCCAGGAAGCGGAGCAGTGGCTTAAAAGACTAGAAAGGGTATTTGACATTATGCATTGCAATGATAGATAGAAATTTGATTTTGCTATTTACCTGCTTCAAGGGGATGCATATGATTAGTGGAAGAAAGTCCCTAACAGTGGTGTGAGACTGCCAATCCTCACCTAAAATGACTTTCTCACTGCATTCAATGAAAAATATGTTTCTTCAGTGTATGTTAATGCCAAATTAAAGGAGTTCATTGATTTAAATTAAAGGGGACATACTATAGCTAAATATGAAAAAGACTTCCTCAGGCTGAGTAGATATGGAGGGAGTTTAATTAATATAGAGGAGAAACGTATGAAAAGATTCAGAGATGGACTGGACAAGGAACTATAGAAGTTAATTACTGCAGGAAAGAATGCCACCTTTGCTGAAATGGTGAATCATTAAAGGAATTGGAAGAAATAGATAGCAGAAGGGATGATCAAAAGGAGTCCAGACAAGGGGCACAAAAGCGGACCACTTTTGAATATGGTGGTTCATCTAGCAAGAAAGGAAAATTCCAAATTACCCCCTCTCATCAAAGACCAAAAGGCTTTAAATCCCCACTACCACCACAGAGGCAGTTCAATCGACCTATTACTTACTCACACGCTAGTTCTTCTACTATTAATCAAAGCAGACCCACTCATATCCCCACTTATAGAGTTTGTGTAAGACTTCATAGGGGAGTCTACAAGAGTACCACTGGAGCATGTTATTCTTGTGGCCAGATAGGTCATTTTGCTAGACTACCCAAATTTCAGACCAGTTGTGGCTCCAGTTCAGGTCAGCCAGGAGACCGTAGACCCTTACCACCCAAGGAGCTAAGAGAGGTAGAGGAGGCAATTCCCAGGCATCTACGTTAGGCACTGTTAATCAGCTTGGAGGTTTGGGCACACCAGCAAGGGTTTATGCTATCCGCCAGAGGGATGAGGTAGATGCACTAGATGTAGTTACAGGTATATTTTCCCTTTTTAATTTTGATGCATATGTGTTGTTTGATCCTAGATCTACACACTCATACCTCAGTGCTGCATTGTCTTGTCATGCTAATGTGAAGCCAATTTATATGGGTTATGATGTGCTTGTTTCTAATCCCAAGGGGTAATAGATGGTGGTTAATAAAATATTTTGGGATTTTCCTATAGTTATTCAAGGGGTGGAGTTTCCTGCTGATTTAATTAAAATGTCATTCTAAGGTTTTGATGTGATTCTTGGAATGGACTGGCTGCATAGGCATCATGCAATAGTAGATTATAGATTTAAACAAGTGACCTTCAAAACCCTTGAATGTGTCCATGTAGTGGTTCAAGGTCAGAGACATGATATGCCATCCAATGTAATTTCTATAGCCAAAGCTAGACGGATGATGAGGAGTGGGTGTATGGCTTACTTAGCTTACATAGTTGATACACGGTTGACGGGTCCTAGTATCAAGGATATTCCCATTATATGTGACTTTGAGGATGTTTTTCCAGAAGACTTACCTGGGCTATGACTGGTGCGGAAAGTAGAATTTGGGATAAAAGTTCTACTAAGGACAAACCCCATCTCTATGATACCATCCAGAATGGCACCAGCTGAACTGAAAGAATTAAAGGTGCAATTACAAGAGTTACTTAATAAAGGCTTTATCCAGCCTAGCTCATCACCTTGGGGAGCACTTGTTCTTTTTGTCAAAAAGAAAGATGGAAGTCTCAGGTTGTGTATTGATTATCGGTAGCTAAATAAAGTCACAGTTAAGAATAAGTATCCTCTACCTAGAATTGATGACCTATTTGATCAACTCAAAGGTGCTAGTGTTTTCTCCAAAATTAACCTAAGATCAAGATTGTCACACCCTACCCCTCTGTAAGGTATAACATGATCCCGTAGTACACCTAATGAATTACTAACTTCGTCTACTGATAACCCATTAAATACACTACAAGGGATTTTAAAACTTTTCTTACTTCTTTTTATAGTGGTGAGCACTATTTACAGGTGTTAAAAATTTTTTTTGAACTAAAGGGAAACAGCTAACACATTTGTAATATTGGTAATTTCTATAAAAATTTTGGCGGAGTGCTCTCTGTATTTTGAATAAAAGAGTTCTTCAGAAAAACCTGTAAAAAGCACTTCAAATATATTTCTCAATCTCAACTCCAATAGTTAAACAACACAATATATTTCTCAGTTCAAATCCATAATAAATTTTTTCACTATTTTCAAAGGATGAGATAAAAGAAATATAGTACAAATTTTACAAGTTAAAATAACTCATAATTTATTTTACAACTTCAATGTACAATTTTAATTTACAATTGCTCAAAACCAAGAACAATATATACATACAGTGAACATACATTACAGTATAAAATGCAAAATGTGGTATACTCAATATACCCGATGATTTCTCGCTGAATGTACTAGCAGCCTAGTCTGCTGCCCTGTCAATCTGTCTACCTGCGATAGCAATGAAAAGCTATCGCTGAGACAATGTCTCAGTGGTGCACAACATTTACCAAATACAACTTTAAATCATAATTCATAAATCATATAAATGATGGATACATAAAACCATAGTTAAATTCAAGACAGTGAATGTCATAAGGAATTTAACACAATATCACATTAAATCTCAGTAATCAAAACATAGTTAAATTCAAAAGACGGTGAATGTCAATAAGAATTTAAACTCCATTTCACAAATTATCAAATCGCATAATAACACAATTTAGTCGAATAATTTAAGAATACAGTGTTGCCAATTCATTCACAACTTAAGCCATGACACAAAATTTTCGATCAATGCCACGTTGTACACCACGACAAAGCAATCTACAACCCCACTAATCGAAATCAATGAGGGAGGTGGTGGCATTTAAGGTTACTTATCAAAGCACTTGCAGGTGTTACGTATCGCTGTCCCTGCAAGCCCTTGGGTGGTACCTATCAGAGCACTTGCAGGCGTTACGTATCGCCGTCCCTGCAAGCTCCTGAGTTCCCGCGTGAGAGTTCCCAAGAATCGTAGGCGTTATGTATCGTCGTCCCTACTTTGCTCCGATACCACTAAACACAATTTATCTCAAAATTTCCATTTATAAAGTAGGCAACACAATAATTTCCAAATAATATTCCCAAAGTCATAATTTCATTCACAAGGTGCAACACATTTCATAATTAACTTCAAATTTTCACAAATCACACTAAATAAAATTTTCAACAGTTTCAAACCGTTTACAATGCTTTTCAAGCAATAAGTATCCATTCAAACACATTTCCATAATTGAAAACAATAATATACAAATAGTCATAATTTATTTCAATTGAAAAACTCAAAAGAAATAACTATTGTGCACAAACCTTTGATAACTGTCTCCTGGCCTTGACTCAGTGTTTCCTTCCCTTTCCCTGAGTCTTTGCTAACTGAGAAACACTGTAATGGCCCGGCCCACTAGTGATATTGTCCGCTCTGGGCTGAAGCCCTCACGGTTTTAAAACGCGTCACTAGGGTTTACGAACCACCAACTTATAAACCCAGCATCTCTCCCGTGTTTTGCCGATGTGGGATTTGCCTAGGGTGTTACAATTCACAAATGTAATGGCCCGGCCCACTAGTGATATTGTCCGCTCTGGGCTGAAGCCCTCACGGTTTTAAAACGCGTCACTAGGGGTTACGAACCACCAACTTATAAACCCAGCATCTCTCCCGTGTTTTGCCGATGTGGGATTTGCCTAGGGTGTTACAATCCACCCCCTTATGGGACTCAGCGTCCTCCGAGGTTTGCCCCACCATCGTTCAAGGTTGCACGCGAGCGACTCGATACCACAAATGTAATGGCCCGGCCCACTAGTGATATTGTCCGCTCTGGGCTGAAGCCCTCACGGTTTTAAAACGTGTCACTAGGGGTTACGAACCACCAACTTATAAACCCAGCATCTCTCCCGTGTTTTGCCGATGTGGGATTTGCCTAGGGTACAAACACAATTTGAAGTGTTTCAGTACTCACTTAAACTGTTTCTAACTATAATGCTTGATAATTAATTCACTGAATTCTATTATTTGCTTAGTCAACCTAATATGTCGACCCTCGATGCATTCTAGGTAAATTAGGTTTTAATGTTACTAACATGTCACATTCGATAGCCTTTTAGGGTTGGTACATGTTACCAAACTCATTTCCATGTATCTTGCATTTTCTTGCAATTTGCTGGATTCCGGGACACTAGTTTGACCTAGCCGGATGACCTAGTTCCCTCGGTTTTCGAGTTTCGATCAAAACTACAAACTTGTAGATCTATGTCTTATTGCATGTGGGGAAAATTTTCAGGTCATTCTGAGTTATGTAGACCAAGTTATGGTCATTTTACTATTGCTAGTCAAAATGCATCAAAATTGGTCACTTTAGGTCACTTTAAGTCATTTTAGGTTCGGCCAGTTTTTGCACCCGAATTTGTGCAAGCTGTTTGACTTGCTTATGGTCATTTCTGGGCTTTGGTGTCTTCATAAGACTTGTAGATATGGGTCTTAACTATTGATGGTCAAAATTTCAGGTCAATTAGACGTGTTTTGAGTGAGTTATGGCCTAAACACTAACTGCTGCCCAAATGGTTAGTTATCAGGCCTTATTTGCACTTAATCCGAATTTGGTCATTTTTCAAGTTACCTTACAAGCAGAATTTTGGCAAGCTTCCTTCATGAAAGTTGGCACATTTTGTGCCTAGTTTCATCTTCAATTGGTCTCACACCAATTGGAGCCACACACTTAAAGTTCTAGGCCAAAATGCATACTGCCCTATTGCACTTTCTTTATTACTCATCAAAGCTCACTTTTAGCATTTACCAATTCACACATTCTTACCCAATCTGGTTTGTATCATAACCTAAACATATTTTACCACATATTGTTGATCATTTTGGCAGCTTACAATCACATTCAACATACACCACAAAGTGCAGAATTTGTCAAATTCAATTACAACAATTTAACTACCTATTCATGCTCATTTACATGTCCAACTTCACACCATCATACATATACCCAAACTGCCATAACAACTAACACAATTCAACATTAATATTCCATAAACCAAACATGAAATAACATCCTTATGGTTCACCCAACCAGGCTGCCAATTCATGCATTACATTCCATTAATTCCCAAGCTTCAAATTTCAAATACACATCCACATATACTAAGTATACATCACCCAAATAATTTCCTACACACATATACATTTAATCAATCCTTTAATCTACCATTTAGAAGCAAGAATAAGCTGTCCTCAAAGTGTTTCCATGGCTGCCAAAAGTACACATCCCCTTTAAACATCAAACCTCAAAAATTTCTCCATAAATCAAGTACCCATAACATCCTTACAAACTTTAATAAAACAATAATAAAAAACTCAAGCTTACCACTTTGGAAATTCTTCAAAACTCCACAAAAACTTTCATTTCTTGCTGCCTATCTACTGCCCAAGGTGTGAGGATCATTTTTCATGAAGACACTTGTAAGAAATCAAGGCTTGATCATGGAGAACTTGAGCTCCATGCATGGTGCGGCCATGGGAAAGGTTTGAGAGCTTTCATTCTTCCAAATGAATTTTTCAAGTGGAGAAGATGAATTGCAGAATGTTAGTGGACATTTCTGTCCACTTAGGGTATTATATGGTATATAATAATTTACTTAGTGCTCCACTAACATAGGTTAATAATAAATAATGCTAAACTTTCCATATTCCCACATTAAGTCCCTAATTTTTGCTAATTGAATTAGTAACACTAATTTAATTTTTCATGACATTTTACAAATATAATATCATGTATTTTTAATGGACATTTAGGTCAAAAGACAACTTGGGATGTCAAATGCCCACAATGCCCCTGTTGGGGTTGCATTCCCGATTTTTCGGTAATACCGGATTTTGTCCATTTTTCAATTTCTCACTTTTCTTTGTACTGATTAATTAATTTTTCTTTGATATTTCTAATGGAATTTATACTTCAATTGATGTCTCTATAAGTCTTAAAAATATTTTCTAGGGTTCCCCGCTGTCCAGGGCTAGTCAACGGTCCACGCCGTGACTTCCCGGTGCGGTCACCCATCGCCAGGGTTCTCGGCTCGCTTAACTTGATTACATTTCTTTGCTATTATTTTTCCTTTGCTTTTCTTGTATTTTCTTTTCTTGTATTTCATTATTTTATGTCTCCTCATCAATATCTAAGTGTAGTTCTAGGCATCCTAGCTATCCGGACAACTCTGATCACCAGAACAGTAGAACACACTACCGAACATAGGGGTGTTACAAAGATATTATCAGTTGCAGGTGAAGGATCAAGATGTAGCAAAAACTACTTTCAAAACCCGATATAGAGGGGTGTTACAAAGATATTATCAGTTGCAGGTGAAGGATCAAGATGTAGCAAAAACTACTTTCAAAACCCGATATAGACATTATGAATTCTTTGTTATGCCAATTGGGTTGACTAATGCATCTGTTACATTTATAGATTTGATGAATAGGGTTTTCCAACCCTACTTGGATGTGTTTGTAATAGTGTTTATTGATGACATTTTGGTGTATTCTAAATTGAAAGAGGAGCATGACCAACATTTGAGGATTGTTTTGTAAACCTTGAGGGAGAAAAAACTATATGCCAAATTTTCCAAATGTGAATTTTTGCTTAAGCAGGTGGCATTCCTTGGGCACATTGTATCAGCTGAAGGCATAAGAGTGGATCTTAGCAAAATAAAGGTGAGTGGAAGCCACCTAAGAATGCAATAGAGGTTAGAAGCTTTTTGGGATTGGTAGCATACTATAGGCAATTTATAAATGGGTTTTCAATCATTGCTTCACCCCTTACTAAACTGCTTAGGAAAGATGCCAAGTTTGTGCGAAATGATAAATGCTAGGAAAGTTTTAAATGGCTAAAAGCTTTGTTGACAGAAGCACCTATTCTGGCATTGCCAATAGAAGGAGTAGATTATGTAATATATGGTGATGCCTCACATAATGTGCTTGGATGTGTACTCATGCAGAAAGGCGGGGTAATAGCATATGCCTCTATGCAACTCAAGCCACATGAGCTTAATTACCCCACTCATGACTTGGAGTTTGTAGCAATAGTGTTCACACTTAAAATCTAGAGGCACTATCTTTATGGTGAGAAATGTTATATATTTACATATCATAAAAGCTTAAAGTATTTGGGCACATAGAAAGAACTTAAATTGAGACAAAGACGATGACTAGTGCTCATTAAGGATTACAAATGCACCATGGATTACCACCCGGGTAAGGCCAATGTGGTTGCAGATGCTTTGAGTAAGAAGTTCATGGTAGGGATGTTAACCTTTTCCTTACCTTTGCTACTTGAGTTGAGAGCACTCAAGATTTTGCTTAATCTACAGAATGGGGAAGAATTTAACTACTCCATGAGGAAGGATAGGATCATTGTGTACCAAGGTAGAATATGTGCTCTTGATGACCCATAATTGAAAGAAAAAATTTTAAAGGAAGCCCACAGCTCCACTTTCTCCATGCATCCCGATGGTACTAAAATGTATCGAGAATTGAAGGAGAACTACTGGTGAAAATGGATGAAGAGGGACATTATGGAATTTGTATCAAAGTGTTTGGTGTGCCAGCAGATCAAGGCTGAGCATCAGGTACCAGCTAGGTTACTTCAACCTTTGTTAGTGCCCGAATGGAAATGGGAATGGGTTACTATGGATTTTGTCACTGGTCTACCCCGTACCCAGAGGAATCATGAGGCTATATGGTTCATAGTAGATCGCTTGACAAAATCTGCACATTTCCTACTAGTTAGGATGGACTACTTGTAGACCCTTATTTTGTGAGCATGACCAACATTTGAGGATTGTTTTGTAAACCTTGAGGGAGAAAAAACTATATGCCAAATTTTCCAAATGTGAATTTTTGCTTAAGCAGGTGGCATTCCTTGGGCACATTGTATCAGCTGAAGGCATAAGAGTGGATCTTAGCAAAATAAAGGTGAGTGGAAGCCACCTAAGAATGCAATAGAGGTTAGAAGCTTTTTGGGATTGGTAGCATACTATAGGCAATTTATAAATGGGTTTTCAATCATTGCTTCACCCCTTACTAAACTGCTTAGGAAAGATGCCAAGTTTGTGCGAAATGATAAATGCTAGGAAAGTTTTAAATGGCTAAAAGCTTTGTTGACAGAAGCACCTATTCTGGCATTGCCAATAGAAGGAGTAGATTATGTAATATATGGTGATGCCTCACATAATGTGCTTGGATGTGTACTCATGCGAGAAGCGGGGTAATTGCATATGCCTATATGCAACTCAAGCCACATGAGCTTAATTACCCCACTCATGACTTGGAGTTTGTAGCAATAGTGTTCACACTTAAAATCTAGAGGCACTATCTTTATGGTGAGAAATGTTATATATTTACATATCATAAAAGCTTAAAGTATTTGGGCACATAGAAAGAACTTAAATTGAGACAAAGACGATGACTAGTGCTCATTAAGGATTACAAATGCACCATGGATTACCACCCGGGTAAGGCCAATGTGGTTGCAGATGCTTTGAGTAAGAAGTTCATGGTAGGGATGTTAACCTTTTCCTTACCTTTGCTACTTGAGTTGAGAGCACTCAAGATTTTGCTTAATCTACAGAATGGGGAAGAATTTAACTACTCCATGAGGAAGGATAGGATCATTGTGTACCAAGGTAGAATATGTGCTCTTGATGACCCATAATTGAAAGAAAAAATTTTAAAGGAAGCCCACAGCTCCACTTTCTCCATGCATCCCGATGGTACTAAAATGTATCGAGAATTGAAGGAGAACTACTGGTGAAAATGGATGAAGAGGGACATTATGGAATTTGTATCAAAGTGTTTGGTGTGCCCGTGAGATCAAAGTGAGCATCAGTACTAGGTTACTTCAACCTTTGTTAGTGCCCGAATGGAAATGGGAATGGGTTACTATGGATTTTGTCACTGGTCTACCCCGTACCCAGAGGAATCATGAGGCTATATGGTTCATAGTAGATCGCTTGACAAAATCTGCACATTTCCTACTAGTTAGGATGGACTACTTGTAGACCCTTATTTTGTGATGAGTATGTGCATTGAGGCCGTGGGAAACCCGATGATGAAAAATTGTATGACTGTAAGATATAATTAAAGGCATAGAGTTGAATTATTAATTCCGTGGTATGATCTTGAAAAAAATAAAAATAATAATAAAGTTTTGGAGAAATTAATTTAATAAATTTAAATAAAATTTTATTTTGTTTAAATTTAATATGGGTAGTTCTTAAATGGATTTAATTAAGTTTAATTGGGCTCCATGGGCCTAAGAAAGCCTAGTTATGAATTTTAAATAGGACCCATTTAATTATTTTCTAAAAATTAAAATAACAAAATATCTCTCTCCTCCTTGGCCCGACTCTCTTCCTCACTCCCTATTGGTGTCACCCCCTTTCCCTCTCTTTTTATTGGTTGGAACACCTTACTCATATTCCAGTCTCATCAAAATTCATCAATCCTAGTCATTTAAGTTATCTAAACTTTATCATAGTAGGACTCCAAACCTTACCACACCTCTTCCTCACTCCCTATTGGTGCCTTCCATTTTTTCCTGTCTTCCCATTGGTTGAAACACCTCACCCATATCCCAGTCTTATTCGAATTCTGCAATCGTAGTTGTTTAAGTCATCTAAACTTTATCACCCTAAGACTCCAAACCCTATCACAACTCTCTCCCAAAACCCTATAAATACCCTACTAGAGAAGGGAAGAAAGAGAAGATAGGAGGAAAGAGGAAGAGAAAATCCAGAGCTATAGGAAATTTAGAGATATTCAAGACTATTTGAGTTCTTCCTTATTTTTTCTTTTCTTCAAGAAGATTTTCATACAAGATTTCTAGAAGGTCAGTTTTTATTGTTTTTTTTTTTCAAGATCTATGCCACACAATATTTTAATTCTATGCTCTTTGTCTTCAATTTATTTTATATGTTCATATAGATCATGTAATCATGTTTAATTTGAGGGGATACACAACTCTACACATATTTAGTTTCTGTCTCTTGAATTTTTATTATTTTTCTTTATTTTTTGAATCTGAAAAAAATTTGTAAAAATTATATTCATATTCTACACGAAATTCCATTAATTTTAGGCTTAAGAATGACTAAAAAAGCTTTAATATTTTGTAAGTTATGGCTGTTCGAAGTTAGGGTTCCTATAAAATCTGATATGCAGGATATCCGACTTGTGGATCCCATATCTCCCTCGTTCCTTAATACTTTTGTGTAAATCTAGTGTCTAAAATTAACTTCAGAAGCTTATGAATCTTTTCCAATTGGTTTTGCATTCATATCTATTGTGGTTAATGAGTTATGAATTTTACAAAAAAAATAGTACGATTCTATCACTTAGAAAAGTTACAATTTATGTAGACCATTTGGCTAAGGTTTTGATTGATTTATAAATTTTATGATCTTGTATGATATGTAGGCTATCATTTGTAATTATTTTATGATTTTTAGATATGTATAACTATTTTTAAAAAATCGGATTTCTTGCTACTATTAATCTGCCAGAATTTAGAAATTGTATATTTATCCATGTTCTTGTATTTTCTTGGGTTTTAATTGATATTTGATCTATTTTTCTGTGTTGTTTTAATTCAAGAAGTGTTATGAAGTGTTTGGATCATGTTAGAAGACTTAGACTATTAGGTAGTTGTAACTAATTAGGAATCTTAACCCTTTAGGAGACTAGAGTTAGAATCTAATGTAAATTGTTATTAATATTTTCTTTATTTCTTTTATTTTCTTTAGTTTCTTTATTTTTTATTACAAACAAAATTGGTAAGTAGCCCTAAGGTAAGTACCAAAGAGGGCATTTACATAGAGCTTATATGGAGCTAAATGGGAGTAAGCCAGGGATATCATTGTGATACTAGAAGAGAAGACCCTTTTTTAAAGGTAGCTTGCCCCAATGGCAACTGCATTTACTAACAGGTAAGTAGCTCTAAACTTCTCGAATAACCATTGGCATGAAATTGTAGTAATAATAGAACTTTTATTTGGTAAATTAAAATTAACTTTGTTTTTAATTTAACTGATTTTTGCATGTAATTAATTTAAATAAATACTTTGTAAATTAAAATTATTCTTGTTTGTAAATTAAACTAACATTGGCATGTAAATAAATTTAATTTAATACTTGGTAATTGTAAAATAAATTTGCATGTTAGAAATCTTTATTAGGTTGTGATTGTTTGGGCCTTATGTGATATTAGAATAAATTACACATGTACATAATTAACTTAGTTCAATTATCCTTAGAGTAACTTGATGAAAATTAATTAATTAGGTTAAATAGAAACGTAGGATTATTTAAAATTAAATTTGTTTGTAAATTAAATTCTCAATAATAAATTAATTTTAGTCATCTGGTAAATATCATGTAAATAATTAGCAACCCCATAGATAGGAATTACTTGTGCATGAAAATTGTGTGTAAACAACAACCCTATTGTGAATTACTTACATTTGTAGGATTAGAATTGCATTTTTAGGATAAAGTTTAATAAAGGAATAATAAATAAGACTTCTAGAAACATTAATAGAGGACTGGCACTCAAATTAACAAGGTTAAACCAGGCGTAAGGGGTGCCTAACACATTCCCTTTACGTACCCACTATCCCGAACCTAGACATTGGGCTATGGTAATGACGGTTGTGGAAACTCTGCAAGGAGTAAGTTGCCATCCATAACCCTCGAAAGAAACATTGAATATGTCTCGGTTATTACTCGGGTGGCAACTCCTATCTATCTATGCCTTCGTGGCATAAATCCTTAGTACCGTGGTAGTGTTATGGGAAGACGGTACTTACCAGTGGTTTGATTCTGTTAGGATTATATGAAGTGCATGTCTAGGAAATGCTGCCTAAGGAGGTGGTACTTAAGTGAGACCATTGTGACTCCATCATCTTTCCTGGGCATTACCTGGTGCATTTTATATAATTTTAATGGATGATATTTCGCCTCACGCCCCCCTCATACAGTTTGGCTACTCCACTGGGGACTAAATGGATAGTTGCTCTAACATGTTTCTATTAGTCTAATATTATTCCTTTGTTAAACTTTTTGCATTGCTCTACACTATCACACGAATCGCCCTTACCCTTTTAGCCTCGTTAGTACTAGTCAAGGAGACTATGGTTCTACTCGAGCTATGATGAATTGGTGAATGCTAGCACCCCATGCCTGTACCTTCGAGTATATAAAAGAGCCACAACTCCGGCTGTTGTGCTTAATGGAAAAGCTCTCGCATGGGTGAACCTTTTCCTACCCAATAAAGCCCATGAGCCATAGATTTCAACCCTTGGTACCCCGTAGATTTTTGTTGTACTAGATTTATAACCTTACTATTTAAACCATAAGTTCTAGTGGTAGTTGAGATGAACCTAGGCCTATGCATAAACCCAATATGTGTATAGGCCCAAGTCCATTTCAAAACCCATGTTAAGCAAAAGAATGCTTACTTATGGTTAAACTTTAAAGATATAAATCTTTTATTTGTAACGAAAGGATCGTCCTGAACTACCCCCTGTTGGTATGTCTAGTGTACCGTAGTAGCCTAGGATAGAATTTTTTCTTACCCTGCGCGTGAGAGTTGAAGGTATAAGGGGGCAAAGATTCAGTTCTGGAGATTTTTTTTTCAGTTTTAATTCAGTGTTTGGTCTGATCTTAGTTCAGTTTATATGGTCTGGTTTTGGTTCTATTGGTATGGTTTAGTTTTGGTTTTATAAAAGTAAAGGCAAAAAAAAAAGAAAAAAAAAAGAAAAAAAATGGTCCATTCATGCATTGCATTCATGTACATAGCATACTTAGGTTAACCCTTAAATCTAATTTTTTTTAGCAAACATAGCCTCAAAACACACCAAAGAGACTTCCAATCAGGTCACTTGGGTTAGGAAATGGAAGAGACTAGTAAGGATTTCACCTGCACTACTTAAGATGGAAGAAACTATGGTCGTGCTTGATGAAATATTGAACGCTAAGATTTTTGAGCTAGAAGAGAAAATTGTGATCAACTTTAGAAAGAGGCATCGAGGTAGGCCAATTGAGTGGCATTAAAGTTATTGAGGTTCAAATTGTGTCTCTCACCCCAAGGAGATTTTTCCAATTCAGCCAACACTTATCCGAAGTGTTGGAGCGTCTCAAAGCTCAAGACCTCCTGCAGATCTTAGCACCTAGACCACTACTAAATCCACTCCCACCTAGCTATGATATCAACTAATATTGCCGGTTTTACCAAGCCCACAATCATGATACCGACTGATGCTTTCAACTTAAGCATGATATCTAAGACCTAATTGATGCCAAAATGATAATTGCCTTAGAAAATCAATAAAAAAAACCCATATTAGCCCCATGCCTAGCCAAAATTTCCACCTACACTAGGTCTCTACATGATCTTCATCACCCCAAATAACCCTAATAGAATTATTGACTTTATCCAACCCATCCAAAAGCCCAATGAACTTATCCAACCCATCTAAAAGCCCAATGAACCTATCCAACCCATCCAAAAGCCCAATGAACCTCAGTCTATAATGGTTGTTGACATTTGTGATAATTCTAGCTATGATGAGGGTTCTTTAGATGTCTGTATTGATTCTAATGAGGAGATAGTTGCATTACAACTAGATGGTTCAGTTCCACTAGTGTCTGATTTTCAAGTTATTGGGATCTATGAAAACTAGATGGATCTAAAAGTGGCTATTATGAAGAAAGGAATGAAATTTTTTCTTAGCATAGGCCTAGGAGAAAGTATAGATGGTCTGGTGACTTTCTTGAGATGAAGGGGCAGATTATGAGTCATGGTTTGGGCTATGAGCCAATAGAAGAGGAAGAAGAGCCAAAGCCTCCTAAGTTCTTAAAAGAGGGGGGTAATTACCTTGACATATGATTAGGGGTTACCACATGTGAAAGAGCTAAAGTAGAAAATCAGCACCATTGATCTAAGGATTGCATGGAAAGCTAAACACCTAAAGCTACACCCTTAAGTTTGAGTCAGTCTTTTGTAATGCTCACAATAATGATACTGATGTTTCCAATTCTGATGTACTTGATAAAGAGTTTGAGGCAAAGATCAATAACATGACCAGTCCTTTTGCTTACTTATTTGATGTTTATTCTAATAGGCATATGCATGGCATTCATAATCATTTAGAATCAGTTTCTATTAATGCATCAAAATCGATCTTTATTAATTTGGGTACACCAAATAATCCTAAAGACATTAAGTTAGCTGAATATTTAACCTAAGAAGAAAGAAATAAAGTTATAGCCTTGTTAACAAAGTACCAAGAAGCACATGCTTCGAGCTTAAAATCAGGTGACCGATTCCCAAGCCACACTGATGTCCACATAGGAAAAGAGTGATCAAAAGTTGACTTAGCTAATTATCCTAATGAGGAGTAAAATTTCATTCTATGAAGGATTAATAGTAGCACATGTGGACCTAGAGGGAGAAGGAAAATGATATGAAGACATAAAGAGGTCTCTGGAAGTGAGAGAATATTTGCAATAAGCCTACAAAAGAGATA
The DNA here is from genome assembly GCF_030052815.1 of Hevea brasiliensis. Taxonomy (NCBI): domain Eukaryota; kingdom Viridiplantae; phylum Streptophyta; class Magnoliopsida; order Malpighiales; family Euphorbiaceae; genus Hevea; species Hevea brasiliensis. The sequence continues at coordinate 60,831 of NW_026614657.1, forward strand.
GAGCAACAATTCATAGATTAGCCACTCAACTTACTTTAGCCGGAGGGCAATTCTACAAACTCTTATGTGTGATAGGAAAATAGGCTAAGTAAATAATCAAAGAAGTACATGCAGGAATGTGTGGTCCCCATATGAATGGAAAGGTTCTAGTTGAAAAAAAAAAAATGTTCGAAACATATAAGGATTGGCCTGAAAAACTCCTTTATATTCTTTAAGGTTATCGTAGTACTACAAAGACATCCACGAGGGCAACCCCATTCTCTTTAGTGTATGGGACTAAAGTAGTGTTACCCATTAAGCAAGAGGTCAAATCCTTAAGAGTGATGCTACAAGCTAAGATCCTAGAAAATGAGAGGGCCTAGAAGAGATATGAAGAACTAGCTTTGATTGATGAAAAGAGGATGTGAGCCTTGTATCATATGCAGGCTTATCATAGGAAGATAGCTAGAGCCTTTAATAAGAAAGTGAAGCCAAGAAAGATCAAAGAGGGATACATGGTTTTGAAACAAGTTCGGCCCATCCCTTTTTGATTTAAGAGGAAAGTTTATCCAAGCTAGGATGGTCCATACATAATCAACAAGATCTTACCACAATAAGAATATTAGACCTGGATGGGAATGAATTTCAAGAACCAGTCAATTTAGACAGGCCCAAATGGTACTTTGTGTGAGATAGGCCCACTAGGCTAAAAACCTGCAAAAGGCGGTCTAGGCAAAAGTGAGGGTCAAAAAAAAAAAAAGAACAAAAGAAAAAAAAAAGAAAACGAAAAGAAAATAAAAAGAAAAGAAAAGAAAAGAAAAGAAAAGAAAAGAAAAGAAATACTAGATTGAAAACCTGCAAAAGGCAATCTAGGTAAAAGGAGAGATGAGAGAAGATTTGGATGGAAAACCTGAAAAGGCCATTCGGCAGGTCATAAAGCTTATTTATAACTTTGGAAGGTTAGAAATTTAGCAAAACTAAATGTAAGAGGGAGTAATGGTGTACCTGAATAAATAAAGAAGTTTTTATTGTATTAACTAGGAATGGATTTTATTTAACTATGATCGTGAATGTTTGTGTCTTGAAAGATACATCAAATGATTAAGTAATTAAACTGCATTGTTTTGATTTAACCTATTGTTTTGTGAGCATGACAGAGTAGGTGCTTGATATGAATGCCCTGATGATTGTCTAATTTCAAAAAAAAAAAAAGAGAAAAAAGAACAAGAAAAAGAAAAGAAAAAAAGAGAGCTCGCTAAGTGGAAAACCCGAAAGGGCTGCTTAGGCAAAAGTTAGAGCAAGCCAACTGAAATGAAAACTCGAAAGAGCATTTCAGGCAAAAGTTAGAGTACAAAGAATTGAGTTCATGGAAGAGAAAGGAGTTAAGGCAGAAAAAAGTTTTGAAATAGTCGTAGAATAATGAAGCATGGGGGAGAGAAGAAAAAGAAAAAATCAGAGGGAAATTGTATTGTGACCTTAAGGAAGTCTTTTGGTGAACAGCTCTTCTAAAAAATTTTGTGGCTATAAAAAAGTTTTTGCAAAAAGAGGTCCCCAGAGGACTAAGTTTTTTTAGAATCTCTAGCAAAATCAGCATGCCCATGATAGGAAGCAGCATACAAGAAGCACAAAAATCACAAAAAGAGTTTTGAGACCTAGTCATCTCAATTTTTTCAAATCATGAAATAGATATTTTTTGGTAAGTCCTTAGACATTGTTTAGGGCGCACGACATAGTTGTGTAAGGCACAGAAGAACATGCATCAACATGTCACCTGTAGGTGTGTAAGGCGTAGAATAACATGCATCACCACAGTTTCAAGTGTCAAACTACGAGGGGGTCTGATTCTTCCTCAGGATAGCGAGGGGGATACGTAGGTAGTTTAGGACTGCGGTCCTAAATATGAACCCATAACATTTCATGACAGATATTTTTTGGTGAGTCCTTAGACATTGTTTAGGGCACATGGCATAGTTGTGTAAGGCATAGAAGAACACACATCAACATATCACCTGTAGGTGTGTAAGGTGTAGAAGAACATGCATCACCACAGTTTCAAGTGTCGAACTATGAGGGGGTCTGATTCTTTCTCAGTATAGCGAGGAGGATACATAGGTAGTTTAGGACTGCAGTCCTAAATACGAACCCATAACATTTCATGACAGATGTTTTTTGGTAAGTCCTTAGACATTGTTTAGGGCATATGGCATAGTTGTGTAAGGCATAAAAGAACACGCATCAACATGTCACCTGTAGGTGTGTAAGGCGTAGAAGAACATGCATCACCACAGTTTCAAGTGTCGAACTACGAGTGGGTCTGATTCTTCCTCAGGATAGCGAGGGGGATACATAGGTAGTTTAGGACTGCGGTCCTAAACACGAATCCACAACATTTCAAATCACAGTTGCCATTATCATGAAACCGTAGCTAGTCTCATGACGCAGAGTGTATCGACAGAGCAAGATGCACTCAATTTTCACATGACACAGTTATAATTGTTATGAGACCGTAGCTAGTCTCATGACACAGAGTGTATCGACAGAGCAAGATACACTCATTTTCACATGACACAGTTATTACCGTTATGAGACCGTAGCTAGTCTCATAACATAGAGTATGTCGACTGAGCAAGATATACTTAATCTCCATAGCCAATGTTTCATAGTTATTAGAAATTTGAGTTTCACTTTGACGAAACTTGAGCAATGCTTTCGCATTGATTTCAACTTTTGCCAAAGTAGGGGGCAAACTGTAAACCCTTATTTTGTGATGAGTATGTGCATTGAGGCTGTGAGAAACCCGATGATGAAAAATTGTATGACTGTAAGATATAATTGAAGGCATGGAGCTGAATTATTAATTCCATAGTATGATCTTGAATAAAATAAAAATAATAATAAAGTTTTGGGGAAATTAATTTAATTAAATTTAAATAAAATTTTATTTTGTTTAAATTTAATATGGGTAGTTTTTAAATGGATCTAATTAAGTTTAATTGAGCTCCATGGGCCTAAGAAAGCCTAGTTAGGAATTTTAAATAGGACCCATTTAATTATTTTCTAAAAAATAAAATAACAAAATATCTCTCTCCTCCTTGGCCCCACTCTCTTCCTCACTCCCTATTGGTGTTACCCCCTTTCCCTCTCTTTCTATTAGTTGGAACACCTCACCCATATTTCAGTCTCATCCAAATTCATCAATCCTAGTCATTTAAGTTATCTGAACTTTATCATAGTAGGACTCCAAACCTTACCACACCTCTTCCTCACTCCCTATTGGTGCCTTCCATTTTTTCCTGTCTTCCTATTGGTTGAAACACCTCACCCATATCCCAGTCTTATTCGAATTCTGCAATCGTAGTTGTTTAAGTCATCTAAACTTTATCACCCTAAGACTCCAAACCCTATCACACCTCTCTCCCAAAACCCTATAAATACCCTACTAGAGAAGGGAAGAAAGATGAGATGGGAGGAAAGAGGAACAGAAAATTCAGAGCTATAGGAAATTTAGAGATATTCAATACTATTTGAGTTCTTCCTTATTTTTTCTTTTCTTTAAGAAGATTTTCATACAAGATTTCTGGAGGGTCAATTTTTATTGTGTTTTTTTCAAGATCTATGCCACACAATATTTTAATTCTATGCTCTTTGTCTTCAATTTATTTTATATGTTCATATAGATCATGTAATCATGTTTAATTTGAGGGGATACACAACTCTGCACATGTTTAGTTTCTATCTCTTGAATTTTTATTATTTTTCTTTATTTTATGAATCTGTAAAAAATTTGTAAAAATTATATTCATATTTTACACGAAATTCCATTAATTTTAGGCTCAAGAATCACTGAAAAAACTTTAATATTTTGTAAGTTATGGCTATTTAAAGTTAGGGTTCCTGTAAAATCTGATTTGCAGGATATCCGATTTTTGGAGCCCATATCTCCCTTGTTCCTTAATATTTTTGTGTAAACCTAGTGTCTAAAATTAACTTTAGAATCTTATGAATCTTTTCCAATTGGTTTAGCATTCATATCTATTGTGGTTAATGAGTTATGAATTTTACAAAAAAAATAGTATGATTCTGTCACTTAGAAAAATTACGATTTATGTAGACCATTCGGCTAGGTTTTGATTGATTTATAAATTTTATGATCTTGTATGATATGTAGGCTATCTTCTGTAATTTTTTTATGATTTTTAGGCATGAATAACTATTTTTAAAAAATCAGATTTCTTGTTACTGTTAATCTACCAGAATTTAGAAATTATATATTTATGCATGTTCCAGTATTTTCTTAGGTTTTAATTGATATTTGATCTATTTTTCTGTGTTCTTTTAATTCAAGAAGTGTTATGAAGTGTTTGGATCATGTTAGAAGACTTAGACCATTAGGTAGTTGTAACTAATTAGGAATCTTAACCCTTTAGGAGACTAGAGTTAGAATCCAATGTAAATTGTTATTAATATTTTCTTTATTTCTTTTATTTTCTTTAGTTTCTTTATTTTTTATTACAAACAAAATTGGTAAGTAGCCTTAAGGTAAGTACTAAAGAGGGCATTTTCATGGAGCTTATATGGAGCTAAATGGGAGTAAGCCAGGGATATCATTGCCATACTAGAAGAGAAGACCCTTTTTTAAGGGTAGCTTACCCCAATGGCAACTGCATTTACCAACAGGTAAGTAGCTCTAAACTTCTCGAATAACCGTTGGCATGAAATTATAGTAATAATAGAACTTTTATTTGGTAAATTAAAATTAACTTTGTTTTTAATTTAACTGACTTTTTCATGTAATTAATTTAAATAAATATTTTATAAATTAAAATTAATCTTGTTTGTAAAGTAAACTAACATTGGCATGTAAATAAATTTAATTTAATACTTGATAATTGTAAAATAAATTTGCATGTTAGAAATCTTTATTAGGTTGTGATTGTTTGGGCCTTATACGATATTAGAATAAATTACACATGTACATAATTAACTTAGTTTAATTATCCTTAGGGTAACTTGGTGAAAATTAATTAATTAGGTTAAATAGAAACGTAGGGTTATTTGAAATTGAATTTGTTTATAAATTAAATTCTCAATAATAAATTAATTTTAGTCATCTAGTAAATATCATGTAAATAATTAGCAACCCCATAGATAGGAATTACTTGTGCATGAAAATTGTGTGTAAACAACAACCCTTTTGTGAATTACTTGCATATGTAGGATTAGAATTGCATTTTTAGGATAAAGTTTAATAAAGGAATAATAAATAAGACTTCTAGAAACATTAGTAGAGGACTGGCACTCGAATTAACGAGGTTAGATCAGGCGTAAGGGGTGCCTAACACCTTCCCCTTACGTGCCCACTATCCCGAACCTAGAATAGCTATGGTAATGACGGTTGTGGAAACTCTGCAAGGAGTAAGTTGCCATCCATGACCCTCGGAAGAAACACTGAATATGTCTCAGTAATTACCCGAGTGGCGACTCCTGTCTATCTTTGCCTTCTTGGCATAAATCCTTAGTACCGTGGTAGCGTTATGGGAAGACGGTACTTACCAGTGGTTTGATTCTATTAGGATTGTATGAAGTGCATGTATAGGAAATGCTGTCAAAGGAGGTGGTACTTAAGTGAGACCATTGTGACTCTACCATCTTTCCTAGGCATTACCTGGTGCATTTTATATAATTTTAATGGATGATATTTCGCCTCACGCCCCCCTCATACTCTACTCACTAGAGAGATTAGTAGAATTGTATATTATAGAGATTGTAAGATTGCATGGAGTACCTGTGTCCATTGTATCTGATAGAGATCCTAGGTTCACTTTTAGATTCTGGGATAGCCTACACAAAGCCCTTGGAGCTAGACTGAACTTCAGCACAACTTTTCATCCACAGTCAGATGGGCAGTCAGAGAGGGTTATTCAGGTCATGGAAGACATGCTATGAGCTTGTGTGGTGGAATTTTAAGGTAGCTGGGATAGACATTAACCATTAGTGGAGTTTGCCTATAATAAGAGCTATCAAACTAGCATTGGCATGTCTCCTTATGAAACCTTATATGGTAGAAAATGCAAAACACCTCAATTTTGGGGCGAGGTTGGTGAAAGGAAGATGTTAGGTCTTGAACTTGTTTAAGAGACTGAAGATAAGGTGAGATTGATCAGGAATAGACTTAAGGCAGCCTCTGATAGATAAAAGTCCTAAGCAAATTTAAAGAGGCGAGAGATCAAGTACCGAGTGAGGGACAAGGTGTTCTTGAAAGTCTCTTCATGGAGAAAGATTATGAGATTTGGAGCAAAGGTAAATTGAGTCCCAGATTCATTGGGCCATATGAGGTGATTGAAAGAGTTGGACTAGTGGCTTAGAGGCTGGCATTACCACCAGAGATGGAGAAAATCCATGATATTTTCCATGGCTCTATGTTGAAGAGATATAAATCGGATCCATCACACATCTTGCCAGTAGAGGAGATTGAAATAAATCCAGATCTAACCTATGATGAAGAACGTATAAAGATCTTGGCACATGAGGTGAAACAGCTGAGGAATAAGTAGATACCCCTGTTTAAACGGTTAAGGAAACACCATTCAGGGTAGGAAGCCACTTGGGAGCGTGAGGAGGACATGAGGAAACAATACCCTCACCTATTCTCTAAATGAGATACATTTTTATTTTGAGGACGAAATATGCTAAGTGGGAGAGAGTTGTAACATCCTGAAATCTACCCTAAAAACCTAACCATAAATTTTGGCATAATTAATTATGTGGAAATTAGAATTTAATTATGGAGGTAAAGAATCATGAAATGTACCAAGTAAATGTTAGTATAGAATTACCTCTAATTGTAACGCCCTCACTTTAGATAATCCGTACATTCTACTATTTCGTTAGCTTATGTTTGTCCGAATAGCCAGATTGTCTGGAACTATATTTAGACTAGAGTGAGGAGTCATAAATAAACCAAATAATGGTAAGGAAAATCAAAGAAAAATTTTAGAAAAGAAATACACTAAGGTTAAATGAGCCATAGCTCCAGTGATGGGTAACCTAACGGAAAGCTACTATGAAGACAGCTAGCAATCCTCAACCTGTGGGAAACCCTATGAAATAATTTCTGGGACTCCAGAGAAAGATTATTGGGGTTTTGATGATAATAAATTGCTAAGAAAATACAAGGAAAATTAAAATTAATCAGTGCAGACGATTTTAGCTCGTTAAGCTAAACAAAGAGCATTTTGGTCATTTCGCCTTCAGAGATGATTTTTGATCAACTTGTCCATTTAAGTAAGTGAGATTTATGACATAAAATGTGAATTAATATTGATGAAAAATTAATTAAAAATGAGTAAAGAAAGAAGAAAGGAAAAGAAAACAAAAATGAAATAAAATCAAATTATGACATGAGATGATGCAATTAAAACATTATCAACCAATCATATTTAACCAAGCATAAATGTAAAAGCCAAAAGATGGTAAATTAAATCCAAAATTCTACATCTTCTTCTTCTTTTCAACTAGGCTGAACCTCTCTCTCTAGATATCTCCATTGGAGCTCTTGTCCCAAACTCTGATTCCCACCTTAAATCACCAGAAAATCCATAACCCTCTTCACAAAAAAGTTGTCAACTCCCTTTGGGAAGGTGTTTGGAAGCCAAGGAAACCAAAGAAAGTAAATTTTGAAGCATTGGGAAAAATCTTCCAATAAGGTTAGTGCCAATTTCTCTCCCTTTCTCTTTAGATTTTATGTTAGGAACATGAATTAAGTTAGAAATTGAAGGAATTGAATAAAAATACCCATGTACGAACACTTTAAATTTTTGTCAACCATGAAGAGGGGAGTGTGTGATGAGTTTTGGTTTGATTAAAGTTGTTTATGGATGGCCTTGAATGAGAATATGGGACTTAGAACTTTAATTGTTATGTGTGAAGCAAGATTTAAGCATTTGGGAATTAGCGTTTGGGGCTAATTAGGGTTTTGTTGAATTGATACTCAATTAGTATTCTAATGATCAATTAGTGACCATTTGGTAAGGTTTGACCACAAAATGAAGTGAATTGTGGCATGAAAAATTGATTTGGTATGCTGCCCCTATGGTGTCAGAATTTCTGGACTTGAGTCTAGTGTGGTTAGGCCATAATAACTGGACTTGTGTAGCTCCAATTGGTACAAGTCCAATGGAAGGTGAAATTTGACATATAAAGTCACATTTTTTATGAAGAAACTCTACTCAGAAAACCAACTTAGGATGACCTAAAATCTGCCTTAATCTGGGTAACCAACCGGCTAGACCTGGAAATTGACCAAATGAACAATGTTTATTCAAATTGTCATAACTCAGTGTAGAAATGCTCAATTGACCTGACTTTTATGTCAATAGAAAGGTTAGACGATTTAGAACAACTTTCATGGAGAATAGAAACCCAAATTTTGACCATAACCTAATGAAATTGTCCACCAAAGTCAAGACACCAAAATTGCCAAAACCAATTTCTGCCCAGAAATTTTGGGTAATGACCAATCCGACCAGAAAATGGGAAAAATGGCATAACTTGAGCCATAAAACTCCAATGGAGTGATTAAAAAAGGGAATTAAAGTAGACACAATAGGGAATAACTTTGATGAAGAGAATATAGCCAAATTTTTACTGTAGAAAGGCCTAATAGAACAATGAACTTAGGTGAACCAAAAATGAAAATTTAAGATAATGTCCATTGGGCTTGGAATTAAATTTGGCAACCAATGCCAACACATATAATATTCAAAATGTGGTATGTTAGTGTTATTAGAACTAACATACCTATTGTTTATGAAAAAGTCAATATTTTGGTAGACTAGTAAGGTGAATAGTAGCTACTAAATATCAAATACAAAGAATTACGCAATTAACTTTATAATATGCCCTACTATGCCTAGTATGATTGGTTTGGATAGGTTTGCATGCCAATAGGATTCTGATAGCAGTACTGCATATGGCATTATGCCATTCTGTGATTTATGGCATTTCGTGCCATTCTGTGATATTATGGCCTATGGCCATTTTGCTATACTTGATACACTTGGCCTTGTGCCCGATGCTTATTACAGCTTATTAGCTGTTCTAGTGCACACCTAGAGACACTTTGTGACCAATGATGTGATGGCCCGAAGTACTTGGTACCCAGTGCTAGTTTACCAGTTTATCCAGTCTGGTCAATTTGCATAAGTTATTTAGGCAACTAAATTAAGTTTTAATAAATTATTACCAAATAATGAACATAAAAAGTACCAAATTGATAATATTATTAATAATTACCAAAATTTTAGGTTGCATAAAAAATCAACAAAATACCTGCTTATTTATTTATTTTAGTTTATTTTTATTTTATTTGGCACCATTAAGCTATATTGCTTAGCACGTCGCTATTTGCCACACGTAGGTACTAAAGACACTGATAGAGAGCCCAGCAGACCTCAGACTAGTGAGATTATAGATCTACATGAGTTTAGAGTCACCTCTATTACAGTGCATCATTGGTAGGACCCTTAGGCATCTTTTGGATTTGGTATTTTGCATTTTGTAATAAATATTAGTTTTTATTCTGTACATTATAAACTCATGTAATTATATGATGATGTAATTATCAGTAAACTTTATTAATAAATAAAATCTAAGTATTTCTTTATGAATTGGGCTTGAGTATGATATGAAATAAATTGGGTTTTGAAATATTGGGATTATTGAGAAATTGTGAAATTGTGTTGGTGGTTGACTGGAATTAATGATATGATTATACTGTTTTTCCATTTTATAGCCGACACTTTGCCAGATTTTCTATAAAATTTATGAAAATTCAACTAAATCAAAATTTTAAATAAAAGGACATAAATGGTATGAATTTCACATAAAAGCCCTTTTAATCAATAAAATAAGTATTGGAAATTGTAATAAGATAAGTTAAGATGCTTCGGCACATTGTGTGGCATGCCTTGCTCGACTACACTGTAGACGGGTGAAGGGTGTCACATTTAGTGGTATCAAAGCACGGCTTAGGCATTTCTGGGTCTAGATAGAGTGCATACTATTGCATTGCATTTGTAAGAGTTGAGGTGACACTAATGCAGATCTGTTGTTTTTTATTCTTTTGGTCGGGGAATGGATCCTGCTTCTTAGAGAGCAGTAGAGGAAGAGGTGGAGAGCCATGCTCCACCCATGGCTGAAATTGGAGGCAGGGGAGAACCTACTCCACCAACAGTTGAGGCACCTGCACAGCCTCAATTTGCGTTATTCCAGCAAATGACTGAATTCTACTGATAGATGATGGGGGCAATCCCACCACCACAACCACAGCCACAACCTCCACCACCACCACAGAAGTCCCATTTGGAGAAGGTAAGAAAATATAGGGCTATGGATTTCCTAGGAAAGAAAGAAGATGACCCCGTTGCAGCTGAAAATTGGCTAGATGGAACGGGAAGGGTGTTGAGACAACTCCACTGCACCCTAGAACAAAATCTAGAGGGTGTTGTGTCCCTACTTCAGGATGATGCATACCAGTAGTGGGACACAGTATCCAGAGAGGTGTAGCCAGAGCAGATCACATGGGAGTTCTTTCTTTCGAAGTTCATAAAGAAATACGTCAGCAGTGTGTACTTAGAAGAGAGAAGAAGAGAATTCATCAGTCTGAGGTAGAGATAGTTGACAGTGGCAGAATATGAGCATGAATTTGTCAGACTGTGTTGGTATGGCAGGGAAATAGTACCCATAGAAGCTAAAAGATGTAGAAGATTCGAAGAAGGGCTGAATGACAACATCAAGATTATGATAATAGCTTTGGAGGTTTTAGATTTTGCAAAACTAGTGGAAGCTGCACTGAAAGTAGAAAGAGTCAGAATTAATGAGCAAAGTAGAAGGGAGAGACAGCAGAAGAGAGGTCAGGGTTAGGCCAGTGCATCCTCTACTCCTAGTAAAAAGTTTAGAGGTCCTCCTGCCTAGAGTACAAGTCAGCCACAAGGTCAAGGCCAGTCCCAAAGGCCCAGATCTCAGTTCATTTCGAGGAGAGGCCAGTCCACACCATCAGTGGGCAGCTTTCCAGGGATGATGTTTAGGGGACCAACCCCTCAGTCTCTTCAGCGTGTCCACACTGCCAAAGGTTGCACAAAGGGGAATGTTAGCGAGGGACTGGGAGTTGCTTTCGGTGTAACACCCCTATATGTATAGCCTGGTATATTTCACTGTTCCGGTGACCAGTGTCGGTCCGGACAATTAAAAGGATTAGAACCACGACTAAGACACCTAAATAAGCCCTAAACACAAATAATTAGTAATTAACAGATAATTAACTATAAATAAGAAAACATAACATAAAAAGTTAAATGAGCCGGGAGTCACAGTGATGGGTGACCTTCCCGAGAAGTGACTGCGAGGTCAGCCTTAACTCAAATTTTGAACCGATAAATATGATGCCGCAGTCCTTCGGACAACTGCGAACATAGTGGAAAAGAGAAAATCACATAAAGAAATTGTTAAGCAGGTTAAATAATTAGGTCAGAGATCTGGAAGAAATATCGAATAACTTGCAAACCGGATTGAACCAGCTAGGGGTAATCTGGTCAATTCACCTCTAGAGCTGACTCCTAACCTAACTGTTCAATAAAATCGGAAAAACAAAACTTTTGGAATCACGAATTAAATTAAAGAACTAATGAAAAATAAATGAAAATAGACTAATGAAAAATCACGAATTAAATTATGTTAAGCTTTAAAATCCCCATTTAATCCTACTTTGCCCCCAATTTGTCCCATTAAAACTTGTTAGACTAACTTGAGAAAGCATTTGAAGAAGAAAAGAGAAGGAAAAAGGGAGTGAAATTGAAGAATTGGAATTCAAGTGGAGGCAAGCAAATTACTTTGAAAATTTTGGTTTATTAGTTGTGTTTGTAGCTCAATTAACCTAGAAATTTACTTAAAATTTAAAGAAAACAACTATGGGAGGAGTATTTAGAATTTTGGCCAGCCTAGGTGAGGGTTTGAATTAGATGAATTTGATGCAATTGAAAGGTAGTTTAAGTTGAATTATGTATGCAGATCATGAATAGATATTTTGATTTCATTAGTTTGCAAAATTAGGTAATTAGGGTTCTTGAATAATTTGAAAATTTGGGAAAATTTTGGGAATTGGTCAATTGATGTAATTGACCTTATTTGAGTTGAGAAATTATTAATTATGACCATTTGTGGTGTGTGTAAATTGCTAGAACCAAGTTACAATTCGGATTGGTTAGTGATCAGATTCTAGCAACTTGACTTAGGTCTTTTTTAGGGACCAAAATTGAAATTTTACTAACCCAATTAGTGTGAGGCCAATTGGGAATGAAACTAGACACATAATGGACCTTTTTTGTTTAGGAAGTATGCCCAGAAAATAAACATAGCCTAGTAAACAGTTAGGTCAAACTCGAGTGTAATGCACTGCCATTGTACCAAAATGACCAAATGAATAGTGCTTTTTCATTTGGCCATAACTTGGGCTATACAGGTCCAAATGATCTATTTTTTGTGGCATTGGAAAGGTATGATATAGCACTACAACTTTCATGAGGAATACCAACCCAAATTCTGTCCATAACTCAGTCATTTTGCCACCCAAAGTTAGTGGTCCAAAACTACCAGAATCAAATTAGGTGCCCATAAATTCTGGGTAGACTAATTCGGCCAGCCATGTTCAAATGGCCATAACTTGTGCTACAAAACTCCAAATAGAGTTATTCAAAAAGGGAATTAAAGTTAAGACAATAAGGAACAAGTTTTATGAAGAACACTTTGCCAAATTCTAACAACAACATGACCAATGGAACAGTACAAAATAGGACACCGAATCTGAAAATTTTGAAATTGTGCCCAGGAAACCTAAAAATCTATGGAGCAACTAAAACCAACAAAATTGGTAACCAAAATATGGTATGTGGGTGAAATTGAAATCCCCATATCTATTATGCGTAAGAAAGTCAACAAATTGTTTTAAATAGTGTCATGAATAGTAACCCCAAAATACAAATTTTAAAGAACATCAATTTAAGCATATTAGAGCTAGAAATAAATAGATTTGAATTTGTTTTTGGATTTATTATAAGTTGTGAAACTGAAACACTGTGAAATTTTATGTTTTAGTTGAAAGAAATACTGGAAAAGAACCCAAGACGTCGAGTTAAAGCTTAGAGATGACTCGCACGAGGTTTGTGTACAATATAAAATATTCTTTAAAATTTCCTTTGCAAAGTGCATGAAATGAATTGTGATTTATTTATATTGTAAAATGGTGATTGAAATGTATATTATGCTATTGATCTAAATTGTTGAAAATTTAATTGCATGTGTGTTAATTGTCAGTAAATGTTTGGAAAATTATTGAGATAGTTTTGAAACCACTGTGTCATGACCATATATTTGAATGCCTCACTAGCATGACTAGTGGGAGGAATTAGTTTTGAATTTTGATTTCCTCTCTGGCTGAAGTGTTAAGGTGTGTGCCAGTAGAGGAAGAAATTGAATGGGTACCCATAGATTGAGCTAGCTAGCCTTAAGATTCCTCATAAGCCTCTGGCTATTGAGATGAACATTGTTCTGATGGCATGATATAACTGTGTTTTTTTATGAAATCTGTTTTGAGACTGTTTGGACTAAAAGTTTATAAATTATATTTTGTATTTGTTTTTCATTTTTAGTACCATATTTGAATAAATGTGATTGAATTATGCATAAAATATTATTTTAGTATATTGTGCACCATTGAGTCATAGTACTCGTGATGGTATTCATTCTTTATTGCGAGATAGAGAAGGTAGAGCGGTGAGTGAGTGCTAAGAATCTTGAGCTATTTTTGGATATTTTATTGGGTATAATTTTATACCCTTATTGTATATATTCCTTTTGATGTAAATAACTGTATGTACATTTGTAAATGGGTCTTGGGCAGATTGTACAGATTTTGTAATAATATTATGACTTCCTTATGTAACTTTTGGACTAATGAATGTAAATTAAATTTTTTTTTTTAATGCAATGAGTATGACATTAATTATTACTAATTTTGGAAATAATTGAATTGAGATTTTGAGTTGTAAACTATTTATTTGAAATGTGGAGTTTGGGGAAAATTTGTGTTGATTGAGTTAAAATGGTGGTTGATTTTGGTTGAAGTGTTATATTGGAAGTGTTTTCAACAGGTAAAATTTTTCGGTTTTCTCAAATAAAGCTGGCACTCTGCCAAAATTTTTCTAAAATTTGCGGAAAAATGGAAATGGACAAAAATTTTACATGACTTCTAAAACTTAATTAAATACTTTAAATTCCTACCAAAAACGCTCACCACTTTCAAAAAGTAAGAAAATGGTTTTAAAATCCCTCGTAGTATATTTAATGAGTTATCGGTAGGCAAAGTATGGTAATTCATTAGGTATACTATGGAATTATGTTAAGCCTTACAGAGGGGTCAGGTGTGACATGTTTTAGTGGTATCAGAGCAAATTTTTGAAGTACGTTTTGACTTCTGAATTTGTTTCTTTTCTTTGATTAGTGCAACTGCTTAATGTCCTTATTTGTTACATACAATGCATTACATCATAAATATAAACTAATGAAGAGAAATCTCCTTATGTTATTTATTCAGGAGATATCCTAACTCCAAACTAAAATAGAAGAAGGGGATCGCTCAGTTGAGTAGTTAGTAGAGGCTAAGAACCAAGGGGAAGGCCCAGCTCTCCAAAATGTTAGTGGTTCAGTGGCACCAGCACCACAAATGCCACAGTTTCTATCACACCTTACCCCTCTGTAAGGCATGACATAATCCCGTAGAATACCTAATGAACTACCAAACTTCACTTGCCGATAACTCATTAAATATCCTACAAGGGATTTTAAAACCATTTTCTTACATTTTGGAAGTGGTAAGCATTTTGGTAGGAATTAAAATCATTTATTCGAAGTTTTAAAACTACTTAAAATTTTTGTCCCATTTTATTTTTTCGCAAATTTTATAAAACTTTTAGCAGAGTGCAGTCTATATTTTGAGAAAACAGTTCTTCAAATACCTGAGAAAAAACACTTCCAATAAATTTCCACAACTCCCAACCTCCAAATAATCTCAATTCAACTCAAAATTCTCAGATCAAACCATTTCAAAATAATTCCATCAACATTGCATTCAATAAAGCTAATTTACATTCACAAGTTTAATTTACAGATATAAAATCCAAAAATAATATTATTATAATTTATAGATACAACTGCTCAACTTTACATTAATACATATGAACAATATTTATTTACATCAAACTAAATTACATTTGGTATAAAATAATACCCGTACAAATCACCGAAGGCTTTTCCAATTTAGCAGCTCACTCTACTACTTTTTTCTTGCTCCTATCTGCGACAACAAAATAAGCTATCGCTGAATATAAAAATACTCAGTGGTGCACAATAAAGATTTGAAATGCAGTACATAGAACATTCATTGATAAATCACAATTTAAATATTTCACAATTACATTTCACAAATTATCAAAACTCATTATAGCACAATTTTGGTCAAACCATTTAATAAACATAATGTTGCCAATTCATACACAAATTAAGCCATGATACAAAATTTCTAATCAATGCCGTGTTATATACCACGATAAAGTAATCTACAACCCTACTAATCGAAATCAATGAGGGAGGTGGCTAGCTAGCTAATGAATACTCATCCGATCTACAACCTCAACTAGTAAACCAGAGAGGGAGGAAAAATAATCGATCTCACCCCATAAATGGAGGAGGAATAATAAGGCACTGTCACGCTAAGTGTGATTCAAAAATCTATTTTAAACATTTTATTCAAATAATTCATGAGAAATCCGATAGATTTCCAAAGTCATAATTTCATTCAAAAGGTGGCAACACAATTCATGATTAACACCAAATTTTCATAAATCATACCAAATTAATTTTTCAATGACAAAATGCTCAAATAAGGTTTATTGTGCATAAACCTGACGTGAGTCGCCTCTAGGCCTTGACTTAGTCTCTCAGATCTTCCAAATCTTTTTCAGCTAAAACACAAAATTTATAGTGTCTCAGTATCTTTACTTCATAACAATTCTAATGACTAATTCCAATATGTTTAAACTTATATTCTTGCAAATTTTCATGTTGAGGTTATTATTCATAGTACTATTTAAGTCAAATTATTGGCTTTCTTATACTTAAAAGGTATGGGAACTCCAACTACACTCACATACCACATTTTGGTCACCAATTTTGTTGGTTTTGGTTGTTTTCTCAAAACTTAGGTCCTTTAGGCAAAATTGCAAATTTTCAATTTTGGTGTCTTATGTTGCACTGTTCCATTAGTCATTTTGCTGTTAGAATTTGGCTAAGTTTTCTTTATAGAAATTGTTCCTTATTGTCTTAAATTTATTCTTCTTTTTGAATAACTCCAATTGGAGTTTTGTAGCTCAAGTTATAGCCATTTGAATCATGGCTTCCGGATTGGACTTACCTAGATTTTCTGGGCAAATTCTGGTTCTGGCAGTTTTAGGTCACCAATTTTGGGTGGCTAAATGACTTGGTTAAGGGCATAATTTGGGTTTGTGTTCTTCATGAAGGTTGTAGGTCTATATCTCAGCTCTCTAATGGTAAAATTTCAGGTCATTTAGACCTGCCTAGCCCAAGTTATGGCCAAATGAATAAATACTATTCATTTGGTCATTTTTGTACAGGTCAGATTGCCTAATCTGGATTTGGTCAATTTGTTCACTAGGTTTTGGTCACTTTATGGGAATGATTCCTATATGAAAAATGTGTCATTTTGTGTCTACTTTCATTCCCAATTAGCCTCACACCAATTGGCTTGTAAATTTTCAGTTTTGATCCCTAAAAGGGACCTTGGTCCTACTGCCTACATACTGCCCACATTCAATCTGAATCTCCTCTCACTTCCAACATACCTCAATTGGTCAAAAATGACCATTTCTCACCTCAAACAAGGTCAACCACACCTTTTAACAAATTCTCACATTTTTGTCTTCCAAACCCTAATTCACACAATTTGTTACATTTAACCAATTCAACACATATAACATACTTCCTCAACTCAATCAAGCTTAGATACAATTTTAATTCCATCAAAACACATGCCAACCGATATGCCAAAGGACCCACTCTTTCCAAAACCTTATGTGGCCCAATGAAGCGAAGACTTAGTTTCCCTTTTCTGCCAAATCTCATAATTCTCTTCCAAGGGGAAACCTTGAGGAATACTTTCTCACCTACTGCATACTCAATATCCCTTCTCTTCAGATCAATATAGGACTTCTAATGGTCTGATGCAGTCTTAAGTCAATCTCTGATCACGTTGATCTTCTCCTTAGTCTGCTGAATAATTTTCGGCCCAATCATCTTTCTCTCACCTACTTCATCCCAACATAGGGGAGTTCTGCATTTTCTGCCATACAAAGCTTCATATGGAGGCATCCTAATGCTTGATTGGTAGCTGTTGTTATAAGCAAACTCAATCAAAGGCAAGTGCATGTCCCAACTGCCCTCAAACTCAATCACACAAGCCCGTAACATGTCCTCTAAGATCTGAATTACCCTCTTAGACTGGCCATCTGTCTGTGGGTTGAATGTCATACTGAAGTTCAATCTAGTTCCTAAGGCTCTTTGAAGACTACCCTAGAATCTAAAAGTGAACCTAGGATCTCTGTCTGATACGATGGATACTGGCACTCCATATAGTCTCACAATCTCATCAATGTACAACTTGGCCAATCTTTCTAAACTGTAGTCCATCCGAACTGGCAGAAAATGAGCAGACTTGGTCAATCTATCAATAATGACCCATAATGCATCATGACTCTTCTGTGTCCTCGGAAGTCCCATCACAAAATCCATTGTTATTCTCTCCCATTTCCATTCTGGTACTGATAGTGGATGTAATAACCCAGCGGGTACTTGGTGCTCTGCCTTCACTTGCAGACAAGTTAGGCATCTAGAAATAAATTCGGCCACATCTCTTTCCATACCCATCCACCAGTAATACTCCTTTAGCCCTCTATACATTTTTGTACCACCAAGGTACATGGCAAAAGGAGACTCATGTGCTTCCTTCAAAATGATCTGCCTCAAATCAACACCATTAAGAACACACATTCTACTCTGGTGTAGCAGTGGACCATCATCTCTAATTGAGAATTCTGGTTTCTTGCCCTGCTGGACTTCTTCCAACAGCCTCTGATACTTCTGATGATTCTGAGCAGCCATTCAGATCTGATCAGTTAACACTGGCTATACATGCCATGCAACTGCTGTCTGCCCCTCATCATTAATCTCTAAGCTGGCATGTAATGATCTCAACTCATATATCATAGACAAAGGAGTAACCTGTAGACTTGCCATAGTCTTGCGACTTAAGGCGTCAGCCACCACATTAGCTTTCCTTGGCTGATAGTCTATCAGACAATCATAGTCTTTTATAAACTCTAACCATCTCCTATGTCTCAAATTCAACTCTTTCTGGGTGCCCAAATACTTCAAACTCTTATGATATGTGTAGATGTAGCATTTCTCCCCATACAAAGAGTGTCTCCAGATCTTAAGAGCAAATACTATAGCTACAAGCTCCAAGTCATGTGTCGAATAGTTCCTCTCATGCGGTTTTAGCTAGCGTGTGCATAAGCAATAACATTCCGGTCTTGCATCAGTACACAACCTAACACATTGTGAGAAGCGTCGCTGTAAACTGTATATTCTTTACCCGGAGTAGGTAAAGTCAGGACTAGAGCCTCAGTCAAACATTTTTTTCAATTTATCAAAACTCTATTGGCATTTATCACTCCACTAAAATTTCACATCTTTTCGAAGTAATTTGGTCAATGGAGATGCCAACATGGAGAATCCCTTCACAAATCGATAGTAGTATCCAGCTAAACCTAGAAAACTGCGAATCTCTATGATATTTCTGGGTGGCCTCCAATTAAGGACAGCTTCTATCTTACTTGGATCTACCTTGATGCCCTCTACTGATACTACATGCCCCAAGAAAGATATTTCTTTCAGTCAAAATTCATACTTCGATAATTTGGCATATAGTTGTTTCTCCCTCAAAGTTTACAATACAATGCGCAGATGTCTATCATGCTTTTCTGCATTCCTCAAATAAACCAATATATCATCTATGAACACCACAATAAACTGGTTGAGGTATGCTCTGAAGATAGTATTCATTAGATCCATAAAAGCAGTCGAAGCATTAGTTAACCCGAATGGCATGACCAAGAACTCATAATGGCCATAGCGAGTTCTAAAGGCAGTTTTAAAAATACTCTGCTCTTGTACTTTTAACTGATAATAATATGATCTCAGGTCAATTTTGGAGAATACAGCTGCACCCCTCAACTGATCAAATAAGTCATCAATGCGGGGCAATGGGTATCTGTTCTTTATTGTCACCTTATTCAACTGCCGATAGTCAATGCATAATCGGAGAGTTCAATCCTTCTTCTTTACAAACAACACTAGCTCTCCCCAAGGTGACACACTAGGGCGGATAAAGCCCTTTTCAAGCAGCTCTTGCAACTACACTTTCAATTCTTTTAGTTCTGCTGGTGCCATTCTATATGGCGTTATGGAGATTGGGTCCACACCAGGCATAACATCAATCTGAAACTGCACTTCTCTTTCTGGAGGTAATCCTGGCAATTCATCTGGAAATACATCCAGAAAGTCACATACCGTAGGGATGTCCCTCAATGCTGGACTACCCACTTGGGTGTCTATCACATGTGCCAAATATGCCTCACACCCCTTTCTAATCTTTTTTCTAGCCAGTGCAGCTGAAATGATGTTTGAAGGCAATAATTACCTCTCCCCATGTATTACTACATCACCATACTGAGGGAGACTAAAAGTGACTATCTTCAGTCTACAGTCAATCATTGTGTGATGCCTGGCTAACCAATCTATGCCTAAGATAATGTCATAATCTCTGAAGGGTATTTCAATTAAATTAGACAGAAAGTATGTCCTTAGATCACCAGAGGACAATCCCTATATAGTTTATTATCCTGACCTCCTCACCTAATGGACTAGTTACTAGCACATCATAGTCCATTGGTACACACTGAATAGCAGTAGAACACATCACACTAGCACTGACATATGAATGTGTGGAGCCAGGATCAAACAACACATATACATCTTGGTCAAGGATGGAGAAAATACCAACTACTACGTCCAATGTTTCAGCCTCCTCCCTCTGATGCATTGTATACACTCTGACTGGTGCTCCACTGGGTACTGGTTGGTTAATAGTGCTTTGACTTCCAGGAGTGTTACCAGGACCCCTACCTCTGCCTCTTCCTCTACCAGCTGGTTGTGACCCTCTAGGTGCAGAGACTTGGGCTGATCCCTCAGATGTAGCAGAAGGTCTAAATCAGCACGAACTAGTACAATCCTAAGCGAAATGTCTGCTCCTTCCACAGTTAAAACATGTACTGGTGGCCTTGAAACAAAGCCCACCATGTGTTCTACCACAAGTTTCACACTGCCGTACTGATAGAGCTCCTCAGGGTGCTTGCTAAGTCTGCTGACCAGACCGGGGTGGTCTTTGGCCAGAGAATCTGCCTCTGCCAGATCTGCAAGAGCTAGATCCTCCAGACTGTTTTCTCTTCCCTGAACCACTTTCAGGTGCTTGTCCAGTAGTCTTTTCAGTCTTCTCTTTCTCTGGTGTACTCTTTTTCACTGCCCCTTCTGATTCTATCCTTTCTAGTTCCAAGGCTTGTGAAATCAGCTTAGAAAAATTCTGGTGTCTGAATCCCACAACTTGTATTCTTAAGCTAGGCCTCAACCTAGCCTTAAACCTCTTACATCTGTCTCTGGGAGTGGAGACTAAGCTTCCCGCATAGTGGCTTAGCCTTGAAAAGTCCCGCTCATACTCCGCTATTATTCTGTCCCCTTGCTTCAGACTCAAGAATTCTTGCAATTTCATATCTACAAACGCATCAGGAACCCATTTCTGCCTGAATTCCCTCAGGAAGTCTGTCCATGTCGATCTGGTGGCTCAACGGTGTGGGGATGGTCTTCCACCATTCATATGCATCCCTTGCAGAAGAGATACTGAGTATTCAAATTTTAATTCTTGACTGCTTTGTAATTTTGAATACCCTTTCCATTCTTTCTAACCAGCTTACGCCTCCGGTGGATCCACGATTACCATAAACTCGGTGGCCCCAAATTTCATTAATTTTTCATATTGCCGAGCCGAGGGCTGTGGTTGTGCTGTAGGTGCTTACATCTGAGCTTGAGGTGGCACATTTCTCGCCATTTGTTGGAAAAATGCAGCCATTTGCTGTGTAAACTGAGCAGGAAACTGCAACACTAGAGTAGAAGCTGGAGTGGCTGACCCACTCATGTTCTAGAGTGCTGGGGCTTCCCCTTGAACCTCAGCCTCAACAGATTGTTTTACGGAATGATCTCCCTCTTCCATTCCGTTTCTCAAAAATTTCTACTTCCTGAGATCAAACACAAGGAGGTTAACCTCCATTAGTGCATATTCATTATGTAAATATGTCATATGTATCAATTAAAGACACTTGAGCAGTTGTACTTATCAAAGAAATATTCATACACATAGTCAAAATTAATTGAAAAACCATGCTCTGATACCACTAAAACATGTCACACCTTACCCCTCTGTAAGGCATGACATGATCCCGTAAAATACCTAATGAACTACCGAATTTCACCTACCGATAACTCATTAAGTATCCTACAAGGGATTTTAAAACCATTTTCTTACATTTTGGAAGTGGTAAGCATTTTAGTAGGAATTAAAATCATTTATTCGAAGTTTTAAAACTACTTAAAATTTTTGTCCCATTTTATTTTTTCGCAAATTTTATAAAAATTTTGACAGAGTGCCGTCTGTATTTTGAGAAAACAGTTCTTCAAATACCTGAGAAAAAACACTTCCAATAAATTTTCACAACTCCCAACCTCCAAATAATCTCAATTCAACTCAAAATTCTTAGATCAAACCATTTCAAAATAATTCCATCAACATTGCATTCAATAAAGCTAATTTACATTCACAAGTTTAATTTACAGATATAAAATTCAAAAATAATATTATTATAATTTATAAATACAACTGCTCAACTTTACATTAATACATATGAACAATATTTATTTACATCAAACTAAATTACATTGGGTATAAAATAATACCCGTACAAATCACCGAAGGCTATTCCAGTTCAGCAGCTCACTCTACTGCTTTTTCCTTGCTCCTATCTGTGACAGCAAAATAAGCTATCGCTGAATATAAAAATACTCATTGGTGCACAATAAAGATTTGAAATGTAGTACATAAAACATTCATTGATAAATCACAATTTAAATATTTCACAATTACATTTTACAAATTATCAAAACTCATTATAGCACAATTTTGGTCAAACCATTTAATAAACATAATGTTGCCAATTCATACACAACTTAAGCCATGACACAAAATTTCCGATCAATGCCATGTTGTACACCACGACAAAGCAATCTACATCCCCACTAATCGAAATCAATGAGGGAGGTGGCTAACTAGCTAATGAGTACTCATCCGATCTACAACCTCAACCGGTAAACAAAAGAGGGAGGAAAAATAATCAATCTCACCCCATAAATGGAAGAGGAATAATAAGGCATTATCATGCTAAGTGTGATTCAAAAATCTATTTTAAATATTTTATTCAAATAATTCATGAGAAATCCGATAGATTTCCAAAGTCATAATTTCATTCACAAAGTGGCAACACAATTCATGATTAACACCAAATTTTCATAAATCATACCAGATCTATTTTTCAATGACAAAATGCTCAAATAAGGTTCATTGTGCATAAACCTGACGTGAGTCGCCTCTAGGCCTTGACTTAGTCTCTCAGACCTTCCAAGTCTTTTCAGCTGAAACACAAAATTTATAGTGTCTCAATATCTTTACTTCATAACAATTCCAATGACTAATTCCAATATGTTTAAACTTATATTCTTGCAAATTTTCATGTTGAGGTTACTATTCATGGTACTATTCAAGTTAAAATATTGACTTTCTTATACTTAAAAGGTATGGGAACTCCAAATATACTCACATACCACATTTTGGTCATCAATTTTGTTGGCTTTGGTTGTTTTCTCAAAACTTAGGTCTTTAAGGCAAAATTGCAAATTTTTAGTTTTCGTATCTTATGTTGCACTATTCCATTGGTCATTTTGTTATTAGAATTTGGCTAAGTTTTCTTCATAGAACTTGTTTCTTATTGTCTTAACTTTATTCTCCTTTTTGAATCACTCCAATTGGAGTTTTGTAGCTCAAGTTATAGCCATTTAAATCATAGCTGCCAGATTGGACTTACCTAGATTTTCTGGGCAAATTCTGATTCTGGCAGTTTTAGGTCACCAATTTTGGGTGGCTAAATGACTTGGTTAAGGGCATAATTTGAATTTGTGTTCTCATAAAAGTTGTAGGTCTATATCTCAGCTCTCTAATTGTAAAATTTCAGGTCATTTAGACCTGCCTAGCCCAAGTTATGGCCAAATGAACAAACACTGTTCATTTGGTCATTTTTGTACAGGTCAGATTGCCTAATCTGGATTTGGTCAATTTGTTCACTAAGTTTCGGTCACTTTTTAGGCATGATTCCTATATAAAAATGTGTCATTTTATGTCTAGTTTCATTCCTAATTGGCCTCACACTAATTGGGCTTGTAAATTTTTAGTTTTGGTCCATAAAAGGGACCTTGGTCCTGTTGCCTGCATACTGCCCACATTCAATCCAAATCTCCCCTCACTTCCAACACTTCCAACATACCTCATTTGGTCACAAATGACCATTTCTCACCTCAAACAAGGTCAACCACACCATTTAACAAATTCTCATATTTTTGTCTTTCAAACCCTAATTCACACAATTTGTTACATTTAACCAATTCAACACATATAACATACTTCCTCAACTCAATCAAGCTTAGATACAATTTTAATTCCATCAAAACACATGTATATTCATATCAAACCCTAGCTGGCCAAAATTACTTCTAGTCCTCCAATAATTATTTTCATTTCATTTTAAGCATAATTCTAAGTTAGTTAAGCTATAAACACAATAATTAAACTAAAAATGTCAAGTTTACTTACTAACCTTATGCAGAATTTCTTTCCCTTGTAATCCCTTCCTTTCCTTTTTCTTTCTTCTTCAAACTCCTCTTCTAGTTGCCAAAATAAGTTTTAACTATGGTGGCTTACTTTTTTATGGTGAAATTTTGTAATATTCAAGCTCAAAAATGAGCTTTAATGGAGTTTGTGGAGAGGGAGAGGTGAGAGAGGTGGGTTCACGGCTAGGGATGAAGATGACTCTCTTTTATTTTTTTTTTTCTTTCTTTTATGATTTTTATCCTTTATGGAAGACCACAATTTAATTTGAATAAATTTATTAATTATAATAGTTATTGCATCATGCATGATGTCATTCACCTTTTTCTTTCTTTTATGATTTTTATCCTTTATGGAAGACCAAAATTTAATTTGAATAAATTTATTACTTATAATAGTTATTGCATCATGCATGATGTCAATCACCTTTAACCTTTTTCTTTCTTTTTTTTTTCATTAGTTCTTTAATTTAATTCTCGATTCCAAAATTTTCTTTTCTCTTATTTTATTTAACAGTTAGGTCAAGAGTCAGCTTCAGGGTCAATTGACCAAATTGCCCCTCGCCGGTTCGACCCAATTTGCAAATAATTCAATATTTCTTCCGGATCCCTGACCTAATTATTTGACTGGCTTAACAATTCTTTTTTGTGATTTTCTCTTTTCCATTGTGTTCGCAATAGTCCTATGGACCGTGGCGTCACATTTTATGGTTCGAAATTCGAGTTTAATTCGACTTCGCAATCCTTCCCGAGAAAGTCACCCATCGCTGTGACTCTTGGCTCGTTTAACTTCTTATGTTCTGTTTTTCTTATTTATACTTAACTAATTAGCAATTACTAATTATTTGTGTTCAGGGCTTATCTAGTTGTCTTAAGTGTGGTTCTAATCCCCTCAATTGTCCGAACCGACACTGGTCACCGGAACAGTAAAATATACCAGGCTATGCAAATAGGGGTGTTACAGTTTCTAACACAGTTCGCCCAGCAAATGGCTGCAATGTTTCAACAGATGGCTGGGGGTATGCCTGCTCAAGCTCCAATTCAGACTCTTGTGGTGCAACCTTAGGCTCCAATCAGGCAGTATGATAAATTGTTAAAATATGGGGCGACAGAATTCAAGAGCATAGTAGACCCTCTAGAGGCAGAGCAGTGGCTGGAGAGAATGGACTGAGTGTTCAAGAAACCGCACTACCCATATGAACTAAAATTTGAATATTCTGTGTCATTACTTCAAGGGGATGCATACGATTGGTGGAAGACCATCCCCCACAGCTTGGCAGAACCACCAGTATTGACCTACGATGACTTCATCAGAGAATTCAGATATAAATATGTCCTAGATGCATATGTGGACTAGAAATTGCAAGAATTTTTAAGTTTGAAACAAGGCAATAGATCAGTGGCAGAGTATGAGAGGAAGTTCTCCTGCTTAAGCCATTATGCAGGGAGTCTCCTATCTACCAGCAGGGAAAGGTGCAAGAGATTTTAAACCGGCTGAAGCCTAGTTTAAGAGTACAAGTGGTCAGCTTCAAATACAGTAACTTCTATGAACTCATGTCTCAAGCACTGAAATTAGAAATAATTGAATTAGAAGAGACACCAGTGAAAGAGAAAACAGAAAAGACAGAGAAATCAGAAAAAGAAAAAGGTGAAAAATCAGTTGAACAAAGTTCCAACGGCAACACTGGAAAAAGAAAGAAATTTAGGGGATCAGGCAGAGGTGGAAGGTTCGGAAGGGGCAGATTCTCAGACAGAGACCCCCTAGTTCTAGTCAGTAGTCGACCAGGGATTCATATCCTCCCCGCCTCTAAGAGATATGTGGCAAGACTCATGGAGGAGAATGCTATTGGGCTATAGGAGCATGCTTTAACTATGGAGGCACGAGCCATCTTGCTAAGGACTGCACCAGGACCCATAGATTTGGGCCAGTTCCCACCACTATTGAGGGATCCATTTAGAGTTCTGCTACTAGAGGTTCACAACCGGTTAGCAGAGGAAGAGGTAGAGGTAGAGGTAGAGGCAATGCTTCTGGCAGTCAGGGTACCGTTAACCAATCAGCACAAGGGAGTACTTCGGCCAGAGTTTACACTATGAGACAGTGGGAAGAGGCTGAGACTTTCGATATTGTGGCCTGTACATTCTCTATCTCTGATCAGAACATTTTTGTCTTGTTTGATCTGGGTTCTACCCACTCACATATTAGTGCTAGCATAGTCAGTTCTCTTATTGTTTTGTGTGCCAAAATGGATTTTGAAGTGCTAGTAACAAGTCCATTAGGAAAAGAGATCAGAGTCAGAAAAATGTATAGAGATTGTCCTTTGGTGATCCAAGGACATGTTTTTCTATCAGATTTGATTGAAATGCCCTTCAGAGATTATGATATCATCTTGGGCATGGATTGGTTAGCCAAGCATCACACCATGATTGACTGTAGATTAAAGACAGTCACTTTTGGTCTTCCTCTATACAGTGATGTGGTAATATATGGGGAGAGGCAGTTATTGCCATCAAACATCATTTCGGCTACACTAGCAAGGAAAATAATCAGAAAAGGATGTGAAGCATACTTGACACATGTGATAGACACCTAAGTGGGGAGTCCAACATTGAGGGACGTCCCTATAGTATGCGACTTTCCAGATGTGTTCCCTGATGAGTTGCCAGGATTACCTCCAGAAAGAGAGGTGCAGTTTGAAATTGATGTTATGCCTGGTGTGGACCCAATCTCTATAACACCATATATAATGGAACTAGCAGAATTGAAAGAGTTGAAAGTGCAGTTGCAAGAGCTTCTTAACAAGGCTTCATTCGCCCTAGTGTGTCACCTTGGGGAGCGCCAGTGTTATTTGTTAAGAAGAAAGATGGAACTCTAAGTTTATGTATTGACTATCAGTAGTTGAATAAGGTGATAATAAAAAATAGATACCCATTGCCTCGGATTGATGACTTGTTTGATCAGTTGAGGGGTACAGCTGTGTTCTCCAAAATTGACCTGAGATCGGGTTATTATCAGCTGAAGGTGCAAGAGTAGAGTATCCCTAAAACTGCTTTTAGAACTCAATATGGCCATTATGAGTTCCTGGTCATGCCATTCGGGTTGACTAATGCTCCAACTGTATTTATGGATCTGATGAACACTATCTTTAGATCATGCCTCGACCAGTTTGTAGTGGTGTTTATTGATGACATCTTGGTGTATTCGAGGAGTGCAGAGGAGCATGATAGACATCTGCGGATTGTACTGCAGACTTTGAGGGAGAAACAACTATATGCAAAATTGTTAAAGTGTGAATTTTAGCTAAAGGAAATATCCTTCTTGGGGCACATAGTATCGGCAGAGGGCATCAAGGTAGATCCCAGCAAGATAGAAGCTGTCCTTAATTGGAAGCCACCCAGGAATGTCACAGAAATTCACAGTTTTCTGGGTTTAGCTGGATACTACCGCCGATTTGTGAAAGGTTTCTCTATGTTAACTTCTCCACTGACCAAGTTGCTACGGAAAGATGTGAAATTTCAGTGGACGGACAAATGCCAAGAGAGCTTTGATGAGTTCAAGAGATGTTTGACTGAAGCTCCAGTCCTTACTTTACCTACACTGGGTAAAGAATACACAGTTTACAGTGATGCTTCTCACAATGGGTTAGGTTGTGTATTGATGCAAGATCAAAATGTCATTGCATATGCATCACACCAACTGAAACTGCGTGAGAGGAATTATCCGACACATGACTTGGAGCTTGCAGCTATTGTATTTGCTCTTAAGATTTGGAGACATTATTTCTATGGGGAGAAGTGCTACATCTACACAGATCATAAAAGTTTGAAGTATTTGGGCACTCAGAAAGAGTTGAATTTGAGACAGAGGAGATGGTTAGAGTTGATGAAAGACTATGATTATCTGATAGACTATCAGCCAGGGAAAGCTAATGTTGTAGCTGACACCTTAAGTCACAAGACTATGGCAAGTTTATGGGTTTCTCCTTTGTCTATAGTACATGAGTTGAGAGTATTGCATGCCAGCTTAGAGATTAATGATGAGGGGCAGACAGCAGTTGCATGGCATGTACAGCCAGTGTTGATTGATCATATCAGAATGGCTGCTCAGAATGATCAAAAGTATCAGAAGCTATTAGAAGCAGTCAGACAGGGCAAGAAACCCAAGTTCTCAGTGAGAGATGATGGCCTATTGCTACACCAGGGCAGAATGTGTGTTCCTAATGACGACTTGAGACAGATCATTTTGAAGGAAGCACACGAATCTCCTTTTGCTATGCACCCTAGTGGCACAAAAATGTAGGCTGAAAGAGCACTACTGGTGGATGGGTATGAAAAGAAATGTAGCTGAATTTATTTTCAAATGCCTAACTTGTTAGCAAGTGAAGGCAGAACATCAAGTACCAGCTGGTTTGTTACATCCACTACTAGTGCCGAAATGGAAATGGGAGAGGATAACTATAGATTTTGTGATGGGACTTTCGAGGACACAGAAGAGCCATGATGCAGTATGGATCATTGTTGATAGACTGACTAAGTTTGCTCATTTTCTACCAGTCCGGATGGATTATAGTCTAGAAAGATTAGCCAAATTGTATATAGATGAGATTGTGAGACTGCATGGAGTGCCAGTATCCATCGTATCGGACAGAGATCCTAGGTTCACTTCTAGATTCTGGGATAGTCTTCAAGAGCCCTAGGAACTAGATTAAACTTTAGCACAACATTCCACCCACAGACAGATGGCCATTCTGAGAGGTTAATTCAGATCTTGGAGGACATGCTACAGGCTTGTGTAATTGAGCTTGAGGGTAGTTGGGACATACACTTGCCT
The DNA here is from genome assembly GCF_030052815.1 of Hevea brasiliensis. Lineage (NCBI taxonomy): Eukaryota > Viridiplantae > Streptophyta > Magnoliopsida > Malpighiales > Euphorbiaceae > Hevea > Hevea brasiliensis. The sequence goes on from NW_026614657.1 coordinate 89,863, forward strand.
CTAATTGAGTTTGCTTATAACAACAACTACCAATCAAGCATTGGGATGCCTCCATATGAAGCTCTATATGGAAGAAAGTGTAGAACTCCTTTGTGTTGGGATGAAGTGGGCGAAAGAAAGATGATTGGGCCAGAAATTGTTTAGCAAATAGAGGAGAAAATCATATTAATCAGAGATCGACTCAAGGCTGCATCAGACCGTCAGAAGTCCTACATTGATCTGAAAAGAAGAGACATTGAGTATGCAGTGGGTGAAAAAGTATTCCTCAAGGTTTCCCCTTGGAAGAAAATTATGAGATTTGGCAGAAAGGGTCCTCGTTTCATCGGGCCATATGAGGTTCTAGAAAGAGTGGGTCCTTTAGCATACCGTTTAGCACTACCTCCAGAGTTAGAGAAGATACATAATGTCTTCCATGTGTCCATGTTGAGGAGGTATATATCTAACCCATCTCATGTGTTACTAGTGGAAGAAATTGAAGTAAATCCAGACCTCACATATGAAGAAGAACCCATAGAGATTCTGGCTTATGAGGTGAAGTAGCTATAGAACAAGCAGATACCATTGGTAAAAGTGCTGTGGAACTATCATTCGGGACAAGAAGCTACTTGGGAACGTGAAGAAGACATGAGGAGACAGCACCCACAGCTGTTCAGAGACTAATGCCAGGTAAATTTCGAGACGAAATTTATTTTAAGGGGAGGAGAATTGTAACACCCCTATATGTATAGACTGGTATATTTCATTGTTCCAGTGACCAGTGTCGGTCCGAACAATTAAGAGGATTAGAACCATGACTAAGACACCTAGATAAGCCCTAAACGCAAATAATTAGTAATTACCAGATAATTAACTATAAATAAGAAAAATAGAATTTAAAAAGTTAAATGAGCCGAGAGTCACAGCGATGGGTGACCTTCCCGGGAAGTAACTGCAAGGTTAGCCTTAACTCAAATTTCAAACCCGAAAATGTGACACCGCGGTCCTTAGGACTACTGCAAACACAGTGAAAAAGAGAAAATCACAGAAAAAAATTATTAAGCAGGTCAAATAATTAGATCAGGGATCCGAAAGAAATATCAAATAACTTGCAAACCGGATTGAACTAGCAAGGGGCAATTTGGTCAATTCACTCTTAGAGCTTACTCTTGACCTAACTATCCAATAAAATCGGAGAAATGAAACTTTTGGAATCGTGAATTAAATTAAAGAACCAATAGAAAATAAATGAAAATAGAAAAAGAGAAAAGAAAAGTTATTACATCATCATGATGAGCTCATATGTGACACCATAAATAATTTTAATTTTCCTATATAAATTGACCAAGTCAAAAATCATCATAAAGATAAAATAACACATAAAAATTACAAGAAATTTACTTGTCTTCCTCCATGAAATCAGCAGCCCATATTTCTCTCTCTCACCACCATTGTTTTTCCTCCATTAAAGCTTATGTTAAGCTTTAAAATCCCCATTTAATCCTACTTTGCCCCAAATTTGTCCCATTAAAACTTGTTAGACTAACTTGAGAAAGCATTTGAAGAAGAAAAGAGAAGGAAAAAGGGAGTGAAATTGAAGAATTGGAATTCAAGTGGAGGTAAGCTAATTACTTTGAAAATTTTAGTTTATTAGTTGTGTTTGTAGCTCAATAACCTAGAAATTTACTTAAAATTTAAAGAAAACAACTATGGGAGGAGTATTTAGAATTTTCGCCAGCCTAGGTGAGGGTTTGAATTAGATGAATTTGATGCAATTGAAAGGTAGTTTAAGTTGAATTATGTATGCATATCATGAATAGATACTTTGATTTCATTAGTTTGCAAAATTGGGTAATTAGGGTTCTTGAATAATTTGAAAATTTGGGAAAATTTTGAGAATTGGTCAATTGATGTAATTGACCTTACTTGAGTTGAGAAATGGTTAATTGTGACCATTTGTGGTGTGTGTAAATTGCTAGAACCAAGTTACAATTCGGATTGGTTAGTGATGAGATTCTGGCCACTTGACCAAGGTCCATTTTAGGGACCAAAACTAAAACTTTACCAATCCAATTGGTGTGAGGCCAATTGGGAATGAAACTAGACACATAATGGACCCTTTTTTGTTTAGGAAGCATGCCCAGAAAATAAACATAGCCTAGTGAACAATTAGGTCAAACTTGGGTGTAGTGCACTGCCACTGTACCAAAATGACCAAATGAACAGTATTTGTTCATTTGGCCATAACTTGGGCTATACAGGTCCAAATGATCTGATTTTTATGGCATTGGAAAGGTATGACATAGCACTACAACTTTCATGAAGAACACCAACCCAAATTCTGTCCATAACCTAGTCATTTTGCCACCCAAAATTTAGTGGTCCAAAATTGCCAGAACCAAATTAGGTGCTCAAAAATTCTGGGTAGACCAATCTGGCCAGCCATGTTCAATTGGCCACAACTTGGGTTACAAAACTCCAAATGGAGTGATTCATAAAGGGAATTAAAGTTAAGACAATAAGTAACAAGGTTTATGAAGAATACTTTTGTGACACCCCTTACCGGTGTACAGTATACCCGAGTAAGTAATGCCACACGGTGTACCGGCACACTCTAATATTCCTCAATTAATTTATATCATACTTTTGCATATAATTTATGAAATACAATTTGTTTAAGCCATTCATCAAAAGTATTATTCATTTAAGGTTCCGAAAATTTTAAAGAAAATCCGATGGAGTACCGGCTAAAAATGGAGAAAACCGTTCTTCGGAACCTGTTAGAAACACTTCCAATAAACAAATTCATTCATTCTCAACTTCAATATCATCACAAAACTCAATATCAAGGTTTCAACAATTTTTTCAGTTTTAGGTTTCAATAACCTTTTCATTTCTCAACATCCATTTCTCATATACAAGCAATAAATACATGCTTAAATCTTGCATTCATAGTCATAACTTTCATTATTTACATAACCATCAAAATATATTACATGAGTTCAAATACATATGAGAAAATACAAATCTGCTACAAAATATCAAAATGACAAAATGACACCTAGTGCCCTACCGATGCACTGCAGGTAGTGAGGTGACACGGACACTGAGCAGAATCGGATGGACTCACCCGCGTGGTCTCTTGGGCTCACGATCGGGATCTCCGACCTACACGTGGCAAAAGCAACGCGCTAAGCAATAATGCTTAGTGGTGCAATAATATAATAGAAGAAAATAGCAAGAAAATAAATGTATAGTGAATGTATATGATTCATTTGTTTAGTATGGTTATACATACATTAATTCAGTAACTTGGTTCATTTCATTCATTTGGTTGCCCAAGTAACCTACACTAGACGACTGGACTGGATAACGGGTAAACTGGCACTGGGTACCTAGTACCTCGGGCCGTCACACCATCGGTCACATATGCATCTCCCGGTGTGCATGAGCGGCTAACAAGGCAGTAAATAATATCGAGCACAAGGCCAAGTCTCAATACAAAGTCGAATGGCTAAAAGCCATGAAATCACTGAATGGCATTTTTGCCATGTGCGATCTTGCTAATGAACCCTATTGGCATGCCAAACTATCCAAACCAATCTTGTTAGGTATACTAGGGCATTTGAAACTTTTAAATTTGTCAATTTGTGAATTTCAACTTTTTTGGTGTCACTATTCATCATTGGTCAACAAAAATGTTGACTTTTGAAATAAAAATGTGTACATTGCCTTTGGCACTCCCAACATACCACATTTGGTGTTTAAAACTTGTTGGCATTAAGTGTTAATACCATTTCAAAGTGTAACCCACACAAGCAGAAAATTTCAGTTTTGGTGAGTCAACTTCACTGTTCCATTGGACACTGTTACTGTTGGAATTTGAAGAAATGCAAACCATGAAAGTTGTTCCTTATTTTGTCGAGTTGAATTTCCTTTTTTGAATCACCCCATTTGGAGTTTTGTAGCTCCAGATATGGCTCAAAAACCCAGGCTGTCCGGATATGCAGTCTGCAGAAATTTACCATATCTACAGTGCATGAACAGTGACTTTAGTCACTTGGTTGAATGGGTTATGGCCATAATTTTGGGTAGGTTCCTTCATGAAAGTTGTTTGTCTATGTCTTAACTTGTTGCTGTAAAAATTTCAGACCAATTGACCAAATCTACAGTGACTTATGGCCAAATGAACAGTTACTGTTCATTTGGTCAAATTCTGCAGAGGCAGTTTCAGGGTTCCGGATTGTGGCTGAGTTTTGACCCTTTGGCTTTGGTCTTTTGGGCATGGTTTCTTCAGCAAAAATGTGCCATTATAAGCCTAGTTTCATGTCCAATTGGCCAAACATCAATTGGACAAGCACAGCCCGAGTTATGGCAGTGCAAAGGGACTGAAATTTCAGTCCCTATGCTGCTGTCCATAGGGCAGTTTATACTTTCACTTTACCATCCCATTTTTCAGTTCTAATTAGGGTCAACCTACCTAAAATGGTCACTAATTGACCATTAAAAAGTCCTCTAACCATTTCCAAAGCTAAGTCACCATTTCACCTTCCCAAACCCTAATGTTCAACTAAGTTTACTCATAAACCTTGTCTAACATACTTAGTTCAATCTTCATGCATTTTAATACCTTAACCATGATTTCCAACCACTCTAAGTTTGTTAAACAATCAACCTCATACTCTCATAGGGCTGCTAAAAATTTAAAGTACCATAACACATGTAATTTACTTCAATTCCTTAAAATTTCTTAGCTCAAATGATGTTCTAACTAAGTTTAAAAGAAGAAGAATGAAATTTGTAGCACTAACCTTAATTTAGCCAAGTCTCTTTCTTGCCAACTTCAAGATTCTTGCTTCCTTTTTACTTCCAAGCACTCTAGCTAGGGTAGATATTCAGTTTTTATGAAGCTAATTATGGGAAATATGGTGAGATTTTAAGGAAATTTAAGCTTAAAGTGAGTAACAATGGTGGAAGGCTTTGGGAAAGAAAGGGCTACGGCTGAAATGAGGAAGAAGCTGCTGGAATTTGTGGTTATTTAGTCTTCATTTTGTCTTTTTATTTATTAGTCAATTGATGGCTTAATTTGTGATTGGTCAAAATTTTTAAATGATGTCATTTTTGCTTTATTTTGGATTTTCTTTTTCTTTTCTTTCACTACTCATTTCAAATTTAATTTCTAGCAATGTTTCTTCATATTTTATGTTATATTAATTATTTACTCAACTGGACAAGTCGGCCAAAAATCACCTCGGAAGGCGAAATGACCAAAATGCCCTCCGTTTGGCTTAACGGGTCAAAATTATGCATGCCGATTGAAAAATTTTTCTAGGTATTTTCTTGGCATTCTAATGCCATAGGAACCTCAATAACCCTTCTCTGGAGTCTCAAAAATTATTTTATAATTTTTCCCCCGGGTCTAGGGCTCCTCGTTGCGAGAACCGCAACTTCCCTTCGGTTACCCATCGCTTGGGCACCGGCTCGTTTTACTTGATTGTATTTTATTTCTAAAATTTTTACTAAGTGTTTCTTATTAATATTTGAGTTAATTATGGTTCCTGACTTTAGTTTAATTATTTTTCGAGCGTTCTAGGTAATGGGACCGACAGATCACCGGAGCAGTATGGGATGTCTGAGTGGTTCTGGGAGGGTGTTACAACTCTTCCCCTCTAATTTAAATTTCGTCCTCGAAATTTACCTGATGCAAACAGTTGAGGGAACTGTTGCCTCATCATTTCTTCACTTTCCCAAGTTGCCTCCTCGGTGTTGTGGTGCCTCCAAAGCACTTTCACCAATGGAATTTGCTTGTTCCTCAATTCTTTTACTTCCCGAGCCAGGATCCGTAGAGGTTCTTCTTCATATGTCAAATCATTTGTATTTCAATTTCTTCTCTGGAGATGACATGTGAAGGGTGCAGCGGTATCTTACGAGCATGGACACGTGGAACACATTGTGGATCTTGTCGACTCACGGTGGTAAAGCTAGCCTATAGGCCACTTTGGACCCACCACGTTCAATGACTTCATATGGGCCAATGAACCTAGGGCTCAACTTACCTTTTCTTCCAAACCTCAACACTTTCTTCCATGGTGACACCTTGAGAACACTTTGTCGCCAACCACATATTCTATTTCTTTTCTCTTGGTCGGCATAAGATTTACATGCATGCGAGGCAACCTTCAAGTTGGCTTTGATTATTTTCACTTTTTCTCGGCTGTTTCACAGTGCAGCCCTACCAGATTTGTCTTCTCCCAATTCAGTCCAAAGACAGTGGAGTTCTACATTTTCTCCCATACGATTACTTCATACGGGCCATTTGGATACTAGCTTGGTAGCTATTGTTGTATGCAAATTGCGCGATGGAAGATATCTATCACAACTTCCCTCAAACTCAATGACACAACTCCTCAGCATATCCTCAAGGACCTGACAAGTATTTCACGTTATTGTTATCATTTCAATTCAATATTTGTATCAATTTCATGGGTTTCAATTGTTTACCTGGATTACTCTTTCTGATTGCCCATCCGTCTGAGGATGGAAAGCTGTGCTGAAATGGAGTTGTGTACCCAAGGACTCATGTAACTTCTTCCAGAATCTCGATGTAAACCTTGGGTCTCGGTCAGATATGATGGAAAGTGGAATTCCATGCAGTCTAACTATCTCAGCGATATACATTCGCTAACTTCTCCGGTGAGTAGTCGGTCCTAAGCGGCGAAAGTGTCTTGACTTTGTCAATCTATCAACTATCACCCATCTTTGCATCATGTTTCTTTCGGGTGAGAGGTAGCCCACTTACAAAATCCATGGTGACCCGATCCCATTTCCATTCAGGTATGCGTATAGGCTGTAGCAAACCTGATGGAACTTGATGTTCTGCCTTGACTTGCTGACATGTCAAGCATTTAGTCACATAGTCACCGATATCTCTCTTCATACCAGGCCACCAATACTGAAGCTTCAGGTCATGATACATCTTTGTACTTCCTGGGTGCATAGCATATACACTGGTGTGTGCCTCTCTTAGAATACTAGCTTTCAATTCCCCATCATTTGGTACACACAGTCTTTCTTTGTAGTACAGACACCCATCTGCTTTCACCCCATAGTCAGTTGCTTTTCCCTCTGAGATCTTGCTCATAATAGCCATTAACTTTTCATCTGCCTTTTGCCCATCTAAAATCTGCTGTAGCAGGTTTGGCCTCACTTGCAACTCAGCCAAAATAGCTCCATCTCGAACCAAGGATAGACGGGCATTCAATGATCTCAAAGCTGTGATGGACTTTCTGCTCAAAGCATCTGCAACTACATTTGCCTTCCCAGGATGGTAGTCAATTACACAGTCATAATCCTTCAGGAACTCAATCCATCGCCTCTGTCTAAGGTTGAGCTCCTTCTGGGTTGGCAAATATTTCAGGCTCTTGTGGTCTGTGTAAATGTAGCACTTTTCCCCATACAAGTAGTGCCTCCATATCTTCAGTGCAAAGATAATTGCTGCAAGCTCTAGATCATGGGTAGGGTAGTTCTGCTCATGTGGCCTTAGCTGTCTGGAAGTATAGGCAATCACTTTCCCCTCTTGCATCAATACACACCCTAACCCATTATGAGAGGCATCACTGTAGACCACAAAGTCCTTCCTTGACACTGGCTGTGTTAACACTGGTGCCTCTGTCAACATAGCGTTCAACTTCTCAAAACTGGTCTGACACTTGTCATTCCAGTCAAATCTGACATTCTTGTGTAACAGTTTAGTCATTGGAGCAGCTATTAGGGAAAATCCCTTCACAAATCTCCTGTAATACCCAGCTAGCCCCAAGAAACTTCTGACCTCAGTTGTATTCCTGGGAGGCTTCCATTCCATCACTGCCTCTATTTTCTTGGGATCCACCCTAATCCCATCAGCTGACACTATGTGTCCAAGGAATGCAATCTCATCCAACCAGAAGTCACACTTGGACAACTTAGCATACAGCTTCTTTTCTTTCAGGGTTTGCAGAACAATCCTCAAATGCTCATCATGTTCTTACCTGGTCTTGGAATACACCAAAATGTCATCAATAAAGACCACTACGAACCGATCTAAGTGTGGATGAAAGATACGGTTCATAAGGTCCATGAATGCCGCTGGTGCATTTGTTAAGCCAAAGGGCATCACCAGAAACTCATAATGCCCATACCGGGTCCTGAATGCAGTCTTTAGCACATCTGCATCCTTCACCCTCAGCTGATGATACCCTGATCTGAGATCAATCTTGGAAAATACTCCTGCTCCCTTCAACTGATCAAACAGATCATCAATTCTAGGCAACGGATATTTATTCTTCACAGTCACTTTATTCAACTGCCGGTAATCGATGCATAGTCTCAAAGTCCCATCCTTCTTTTTCACAAACAGCACTGGAGCTCCCCATGGTGACACACTGGGGCGTATGAACCCCTTATCAAGCAACTCTTGCAACTGAGTTTTCAACTCTCTCAATTCAGTGGGTGCCATTCTATAAGGAGCAATGGAAATGGGTCTTTGTGCCGGCAGTGTCTCAATAGCAAATTCAACTTCCCTTTCTGGTGGCAAACCAGGTAACTCTTCAGGAAATACCTCTGGGAAGTCTCTCACTGTGGGTATGTCACTCAGGTTTGGCTTAGCCTGCCTAGTATCCACCACATGAGCTAGGTAGGCTTCACAGCCTTTTCTCATCATTCTTCTTGCAACTGTGGCTGAGATGACATTGGACAAGAAATCTGTCCTTTCCCCCACAACTGTGATCTCATTACCCTCGCAAGTTTTTAGAGACATTCTCTTCAATTTGCAATCAACTATTGCCTGATGACGTGACAACCAGTCCATTCCCAAAATCACGTCAAACTCATGGAAAGGCAACTCAATCAGGTCTGCCAAGAATTCATACCCCTGAATCCTTAAAGGGCAACCCTTGTACACTTTGTTCACTACCACACTGTGGCCCAATGGATTAGTGACCAGAATATCTTGGTCACTCTCCCCTACCAATATCCCCCTTTCTACGGGTAGGTTGATGCAGATGTATGAATGAGTGGATCCTGGATCCACCATTGCATGCACAGTATAGTGTAGAGGAGAACGTACTCGATGACGTCCCGGCATCTTGCTCCTCCTGAGCTCTCAAGGCATAATTTCGGCGGGTGGTACATTATTTGGCCTCTCTCTGGGCTCGGATGCAGCCTCGAGATGGTCCCACGGATTTACGGACCTTCTACCCCTTGGTGGTGCGAGCGGTGCATGCTTGTGTTGGAGCAGCTGTAGTTGTTCTGCGTGGACAGTTCTTCAACTGATGCTCTGTTGACCCACATCTCAAGCAGGCACTAGTTACTCTCCAACACTCCCCCTTATGCCATTTTTGACAGTGTGGACATGCAGAAGATGCCGGGCTGGTCCCCTGAACCCCATCCACGAGAGCTGCCACCGATGGTGTGGGGACCTCTCCTAGGGGTGAATCGTGGCTGGGCCCCGAGGCTCCACAGCCTGTGGCTGACCGAACTCGTGCGGGAGGACCCTTAAACTTCTTCCCTGATGCAGGAGCTGAACTAGACTGACCCGGTCCCCTCTTTGCTGTCTCTCTCTTCTAGTCCACTCACTAATTCTCACTTTTTCAACCTTTATGGCAGCTTCCACTAACTTGGTAAATTGGTGATTCCCAAGGCAGTGAGCTGGATCTTGATGTTATCATTTAGTCCCTCTTCAAATCTCTTGCATCTTTCAGCTTCATTTGGGACTATCTCCCTTCCGTAGCGGCTTAATCGGACGAATTCTTTCTCATATTCGGCCACTGACATTTGTCTCTGCCTCAGGTTAATAAATTCCCTTCTTCTCTCTTCTAGGTATACAGTACCCACATACTTCTTCTTGAATTCCGAGAGAAAGAAATCCTAAATTCTGACTTCATTTGCACTTCATGGACACGTGTCCCACCATTCATAAGCATCGTCTTGTAGTAAAGAGATGGCGACTTCCAAGTTTTGCTCTGGAGTGCGGTGAAGTTGTTTTAGTACTCTGCCTGTTCAACCACAATTCTAGCAGCATGAGTCATCTTCTCTTACCATAGAAATCCACGCCCCAAATTTTCTTAACCTTTCCAGTGTGATTTACCATGAAGTGGTGGTGGTGGTGGTGGTGCCGGCATTACCCACCATCGGTCTAAAGAAGTCGGCCATTTGTTGGAACATGGCTTTGTGGAGGCCGAGCAGCTCGCTTGAGCCGGGCGAGCAGATTCTCTCATGCCCCGTCTCATTTCCGCATGTGGAGCATGACTCTCCACTTCCTCCTCGACTGCCCTCTGCGATGAAGGGTCCATATCCTATTTAACAAAGACAAAAAGATCGGCGTTAGTGTCACCTCGACTCTTACAAATGCAATGCATGGTATGGACTCAATCTAGGCCCAGAAACGCCTAAACCGTGCTCTGATACCACTAAATGTGACACCCCTTACCGGTGTACAGTATACCCGAGTAAGTAATGCCACACGGTGTACCGGCACACTCTAATATTCCTCAATTAATTTATATCATACTTTTGCATATAATTTATGAAATACAATTTGTTTAAGCCATTTATCAAAAGTATTATTCATTTAAGGTTCCGAAAATTTTAAAGAAAATCCGGCGGAGTACCGGCTAAAAATGGAGAAAACCGTTCTTCGGAACCTGTTAGAAACACTTCCAATAAACAAATTCATTCATTCTCAACTTCAATATCATCACAAAACTCAATATCAAGGTTTCAACAATTTTTCAGTTTCAGGTTTCAACAACCTTTTCATTTCTTAACATCCATTTCTCATATACAAGCAATAAATACATGCTTAAATCTTGCATTCATAGTCATAACTTTCATTATTTACATAACCATCAAAATATATTACATGAGTTCAAATACATATGAGAAAATACAAATCTGCTACAAAATATCAAAATGACAAAATGACACCTAGTGCCCTACCGATGCACTGCAGGTAGTGAGGTGACACGGACAGCAGAAGCGTCGGATGGACTCACCCGATGCAGTGGTCTCTGGGCTCACGATCGGGATCTCTCGGTACCTACGCGTGGCAAAAGCAACGCGCTAAGCAATAATGCTTAGTGGTGCAATAATATAATAGAAGAAAATAGCAAGAAAATAAATGTATAGTGAATGTATATGATTCATTTGTTTAGTATGGTTATATATACATTAATTCAGTAACTTGGTTCATTTTATTCATTTGGTTGCCCAAGTAACCTACACTAGGCATCGGATGGATAACGGGTAAGCGCACTTTGGGTACCTAGTACCTCGGGCGTCACACCATCGGTCACATATGTATCTCGGTGTGCAATGAGCGGCTAACAAGTCAGTAAATAATATCAGGCACAAGGCCAAGTCTCAATACAAAGTCAGAATGGCTAAAAGCCATGAAATCACAGAATGGCATTTTTGCCATGTGCAGTACTGCTAACTGAACCCTATTGGCATGCCAAACTATCCAAACCAATCTTGTTAGGTATACTAGGGCATTTGAAACTTTTAAATTTGTCAATTTGTGAATTTCAACTTTTTTGGTGTCACTATTCATCATTGGTCAACAAAAATGTTGACTTTTGAAATAAAAATGTGTACATTGCCTTTGGCACTCCCAACATACCACATTTGGTGTTTAAAACTTGTTGGCATTAAGTGTTAATACCATTTCAAAGTGTAACCCACACAAGCAGAAAATTTCAGTTTTGGTGAGTCAACTTCACTGTTCCATTGGACACTGTTACTGTTGGAATTTGAAGAAATGCAAAACATGAAAGTTGTTCCTTATTTTGTCTAGTTGAATTTCCTTTTTTAAATCACCCCATTTGGAGTTTTGTAGCTCCAGATATGGCTCAAAAACCCAGGCTGTCCGGATATGCAGTCTGCAGAAATTTACCATATCTACAGTGCATGAACAGTGACTTGAGTCACTTGGTTGAATGGGTTCTGGCCATAATTTGGGGTAGGTTCCTTCATGAAAGTTGTTTGTCTATGTCTTAACTTGTTGCTGTAAAAATTTCAGACCAATTGACCAAATCTACAGTGACTTATGGCCAAATGAACAGTTACTATTCATTTGGTCAAATTCTGCAGAGGCAGTTTCAGGGTTCCGGATTGTGGCTGAGTTTTGACCCTTTGGCTTTGGTCTTTTGGGCATGGTTTCTTCAGCAAAAATGTGCCATTATAAGCCTAGTTTCATGTCCAATTGGCCAAACATCAATTGGACAAGCACAGCCCGAGTTATGGCAGTGCAAAGGGACTGAAATTTCAGTCCCTATGCTGCTGTCCATAGGGCAGTTTATACTTTCACTTTACGTTCTAATTAGGGTCAACCTACCTAAAATGGTCACTAATTGACCATTAAAAAGTCCTCTAACCATTTCCAAAGCTAAGTCACCATTTCACCTTCCCAAACCCTAATGTTCAACTAAGTTTACTCATAAACCTTGTCTAACATACTTAGTTCAATCTTCATGCATTTTAATACCTTAACCATGATTTCCAACCACTCTAAGTTTGTTAAACAATCAACCTCATACTCTCATAGGGCTGCTGAAAATTTAAAGTACCATAACACATGTAATTTACTTCAATTCCTTAAAATTTCTTAGCTCAAATGATGTTCTAACTAAGTTTAAAAGAAGAAGAATGAAATTTGTAGCACTAACCTTAATTTAGCCAAGTCTCTTTCTTGCCAACTTCAAGATTCTTGCTTCCTTTTTACTTCCAAGCACTCTAGCTAGGGTAGATATTCAGTTTTTATGAAGCTAATTATGGGAAATATGGTGAGATTTTAAGGAAATTTAAGCTTAAAGTGAGTAACAATGGTGGAAGGCTTTGGGAAAGAAAGGGCTACGGCTGAAATGAGGAAGAAGCTGCTGGAATTTGTGGTTATTTAGTCTTCATTTTGTCTTTTTATTTATTAGTCAATTGATGGCTTAATTTGTGATTGGTCAAAATTTTTAAATGATGTCATTTTTGCTTTATTTTGGATTTTCTTTTTCTTTTCTTTCACTACTCATTTCAAATTTAATTTCTAGCAATGTTTCTTCATATTTTATGTTATATTAATTATTTACTCAACTGGACAAGTCGGCCAAAAATCACCTCGGAAGGCGAAATGACCAAAATGCCCTCCGTTTGGCTTAACGGGTCAAAATTGTCTGTACAGATTGAAAAATTTTTCTACGTATTTTCTTGGCATAATAATGACATAGGAACATCAATAACCCTTCTCTGGAGTCTCAAAAATTATTTTATAATTTTTCCCCCGGGTCTAGGGCTCTTCGTTGCGAGAACCGCAACTTCCCTCCGGTTACCCATCGCTTGGGCACCGGCTCGTTTTACTTGATTGTATTTTATTTCTAAAATTTTTACTAAGTGTTTCTTATTAATATTTGAGTTAATTATGGTTCCTGACTTTAGTTTAATTATTTTTGAACGTTCTAGTCATCGGGACCGACACGGTCACGGAGCGAGTGGGATGTACGGAGTGGTTACCGGGAGGGTGTTACAACTTTGCCAAATTCTAACAGCAACATGACCAATGGAACAGTGCAAAACAGGACACCAAATCTGGAAATTTTGAAATTGTGCCTAGAAAACCTAAAAATCGAAGGAGCAACTAAAACCAACAAATTTGATAACCAAAATATGGTATGTTGGTAAAATTGAAATCCCTATATCTATTAAGCATAAGAAAGTCAACAAATTGATTTGAATAGTATCCTAAATAGTAACCCCGAAATACAAATTTTAAAGAACGTCAATTTAAGCATATTAGAGCTAGAAATAAATAGATTTGAATTTGCCTTTTGGATTTATTATAAGTTGTGAAACTTAAACACAGTGAAATTTTGTATTTTATTTGAAAGGAATACCAGAAAAGAACCCGATACGTCGAGTCAAAGCCTAGAGGTGACTCGCACAAGGTTTGTGCACTGCATAAAATTTTCTTTAAAATTTCCTTTGCAAAGTGCATGAAATGAATTGTGATTTATTTATATTGCAAAATGGTGATTGAAATGTATATTATGCTATTGATCTAAATTGTTGAAAATTTAATTGCATGTGTTAATTGTCAGTAAATGTTTGGAAAATTATTGAGATAGTTTTGAAACCATAGTGTCATGACCATATATTTGAATGCCTCACTAGCATGACTAGCGGAAGGAATTAGTTTTGAATTTTAATTCCCTCTCTGGCTGAAGTATTGAGGTGTGTGCCAGTAGAGAAAGAAATTGAATGGGTACCCATTGATTGAGCTAGCTAGCCTTGAGATTCCTCATAAGCCTCTGGCTATTGAGATGAATATTGTTCTGATAGCATGATATAACTGTGTGTTTTTATGAATCTGTTTTGAGACTGTTTGGACTAAAAGTTTATAAATTATGTTTTATATTTGTTTTTCATTTTCAGTACCATATTTGAATAAATGTGATTGAATTATGCATAAAATGTTATTTTAGTATGTTGTGCACCACTGAGTAATAGTACTCGTGATGGTCGTCATTCATTGCTAGGTAGAGACAGTAGAAAATTGAATGAGCTGCTAAGGAGTACTGAGCTACTTTTGGATATTTTATCGGGTATAATTTTATACTCTTATTGTATATATTCCTTTTGATGTAAATAACTGTATGTACCTTTGTAAATGGGTCTTGAGCAGATTGTACAGATTTTGTCATAATAATATTTTGCTTTTTCTTATGTAACTTTTGGACTGATGAATGTAAATTAAATTTTCTTTAATGCAATGAGTATGACATTAATTATTACTTAATTTGGAAATAATTGAATTGAAATTTTGAGTTGTGAACTATTTATTTGAAATGTGGAGTTTGGGGAAAATTTGTGTTGATTGAGTTGAAATGGTGGTTGATTTTGGTTGAAGTGTTATATTAGAAGTGTTTTCAAAGGGTAAAAATTTTTTGTTTTCTCAAATACAGCCGGCACTCTGCCGAAATTTTCTTAAAATTTGCGAAAAAATGGAAATGAACAAAAATTTTACATGACTTTTAAACCTTAATTAAATACTTGAAATTCCTACAAAAAATGCTCACTACTTCCAAAAAGTAAGAAAATGGTTTTAAAATCCCTTGTAATATATTTAATGGGTTATCGGTAGGCGAAGTACGGTAATTCATTAAGTATACTATAGGATCATGTTATGCCTTACAGAGGGGTAAGGTGTGACATTCGGTGTGGGTCTACAGAGCATCAGATCAGAGATTGTCTATGAAGGACTGCTACAGTGGCTTCAGCATAAGCAGACAGGCCTACCCCTGCAGCTCAAAGGGATAGAAGGCCTGGTAAATCTGAGGTAACTGGTACATCACAAAGGCCTGCATCAGAGTGAGCTGAGAGGCTAGAGGCAAGGGCAACAGCCAAAGCATATGCTATGTGGGCTCAGGAGGAGCAGGAAGCTCCGAACGTCATTAGGGGTATGTTCTCCCTCTACAACATATCTGAGCATGCATTGGTGGATCTAGAATCTACCCACTCATACATATGCATCAAGCTACCTGTAGAAAGGGGAATCCAAGTAGGGGAAAGTGACTAAGACATTCTGGTCACTAATCCACTAGGCCACAGCATGGTAGTGAATAAGGTGTACAAAGGTTGCCTATTGAGAATTCAGGGGTATGATTTCTCGGCAGACCAATAGTTTTCATGGACCTTATGAACTGCATCTCCCATCCATACCTAATTTAGTTTGTAATGGTCTTCATTGATGATATCCTGGTGTATTCCAAGGATAAAGCAGAATATGATGAGCATTTGAGGATCGTGTTACAGACCCTAAGAGAAAAGAAGTTGTATGCTAAGTTATCTAAGTGTGAATTTTGGCTGAATGAGATTGCATTCCTTGGACACATAGTATCAGCTGATGGGATTAGAGTAGATCCTAAGAAGATTGAAGCAATGATGGAATGGAAGCCTCCCAGAAATGCAATTGAAGTCATAAGTTTTTTAGGGTTAGCCAGTTACTACAGAAGGTTTGTGAAGAGGTTTTCTTTGATAGCTGCTCCATTGACCAAGTTGCTACACAAGAATGTGAAATTTGACTGGAATGACAAGTGTCAAGTCAGTTTTGAGAGGCTGAAGGCTATGTTAACAGAGGCACCAGTGTTAATGTTTGCTGGTTTTTCAAACACAGCAAGTGTACGGATCGCTAACAAGTAATAAAATGATGAGTAGAGTATCATTCCCACGAGGACCGTGTTGAGTACCAAACTATAGTGATTTTAGTTATCTAGATGATCGAATTGTAGAGAAATAATGATTATATCTAAATCGAAAGAAATAAAATCTAAATAATTAACTAAAATAAAATACTAATGGATAAAAGTATTCTAGAGCTAGGGGTTCACACTTCAATAAGTTATGGAATCAATCTAATTCTTTCAATAATTGGGAGATTATTACTTTAATGGAAATTAATCCTAAGTTATCTTAAGTCCTCTCTCAAGGCACTCAAGGTGTATTTTAATTAACATAAACCTTACTTTCATGGTAATTAAATTAATTAAAACTCTTTAAGATATTTGATTAATTTTGGAACTCCACAAAGGTCATCAACCTATCTCTAGGTCAAATTTCCTAGGTTCAAAATCTCAATTTTCTAATATTAATCTTCACCTTTCAGTCCTTTAATTAATATCTATAATCAATACTAAGTGGGTACTAACACATAGCATGCATTAAGATCACAAGAGATTGAATTAAAGAATAAAATACCCAATGTATTAAATAAAATCAAACCAGATCCATAATGAAATTGATAGTCCTACACCCTAACCCTAGAATAAAAAACCTACTCACCCATAATGAGCTTTACAATCAAGTTTATAAAAAGATAAAGAGAAGACATGAGAAGAAATAGAGTGAAAGAACCCAGAAAGAGAGTTACAGCCTTGGACTTTTGGAACTTCAGCTGAAAATCCCTTCCAGCAATCTTGCAGATCTTGTTTCTCCCTTGCCTCCTTGAAGTTGAGGTGCATCCTTCAGTGTAAATCAGTTCTTGAATGTTAATTTGCTTTTTGGATGTAAATTCTCTCCTTCCCCTCAATTCCTGACTTGTTCTATTTATATATGGTGTAAAAATCCTAATTTCAGAGTCCTAGAAGCATTAGGAGTCCATTCGGGTCGAGTTGGAGCGAAGAAAAGTCGCATCAAGATTGCTGTCAGGGGACTTTACACATGCCGTATAGTGATACACGCCCCACGTAAGTTTTTACCACTTCATTTTTCACGTTTTCTTTAGTCCAGAGAGTTACACGAGGTCTAAAAAGTTACACGGGGCAACTTACACGACCCGTGTAATGTTTTTGGCATTATATTCTTAACGTTTTGACCTCCAAATCTCTTTCAAACTCATCTTTGATTCTAGAACCACATAAAAATACCTGATAAAATATAAAAATCAATGAATTAAGTTGGATTAACATGTTTTCTAAAATAATAATGAAGACACATAAAAATAAACATAAAAGGATATTAAATGCTAACAAAATGCAATGCATGTTAACCTTAAATGTCTATATAATTTAATGCAATCAAATACCCCCAAACTCAAACCTTTGCTTATCCTCTAGCAAAATAAAAAATTTATAAAAACTCATTGGGGTACTTAGAAACATAACCAAAAACTTAACTTGCACATAACTAGACACTCTTCAACCTTCATACCAAGTTCCACTTTTAAGGCACAGGGACCTCAATAGTTGCCCGCTAGAACCTCAACCCTTCATGGTGTTTTAACTAATTATTTCTCTATACAAGGCCATTAATAAGTCATAAATAACTTGTTTTATCATGATACACTTGAGAAACACTTACTCCCCCAAATTTGCCTCTATTGTGGGTAATTGTAATGAAGTGATTCAATTCCAACTCCATAGTCATATCTCACTTTTCTATCTCCACTAATGTAGCATACACTTTTCAAAAGATCAAAAGGTCTTTTAAAAGGGTTGTAATGGGGCTAAAGGGATAATGACTTGGTTGCCAATGAAAGGTTTTTAGAGAATGCAAATATGAGGATAGCATGTATGCATAAAATATCAAGTATACTAAGTTTATTTTATTGATTTTGTGTGGAAAGGAAGGGCTTTTGGTTTTTTTATAGTGCCAAGCATGCTTCCATGATACTTATCTTAGGACTTCTTCTCTCTCTCTCTCTCTTTTTTTTTTTCTTCTTTCCTTTTTTTTTTATTTATGTCCCTTTTGTCCTCTCCCCCAAACTCATTGCTGGGTTGGAAAGGTAAATTTTTCTTTGATTTCAATTGCACATTTGCACTCTTTTTTTTTTAGTTATACATCCTCTCTCCATTTTCTTTTTTTTTTTTTACATTTAATATACTTTTACTTATGCATTTAGCTTCCTTAAAAGGGTAGGGTAGGTGTTTAGGCTAGGGGCTAGGTAAAAAATATGGGTAAGCAATAAATTCTAAGAGATAAATATAGGCTTCAAATTGGCTGCAAAGGATATATATTTTAATTAATGGTGGCTAAGGCTTAGTGAAGCTATATCAAAGAATGCCTTAATCATCTATTCATCAAGCATATACTAGGATTTCACCTTGATAGGTCCAAGAGACATGTTCTAGAGCTAGTGAGGCATTTTTAGGTTTGTTTGTATTTCAAAAATTTTCTCCTAATTTTACAAGTTCAATGTGATAAATTAATGGCTATGAAGGGGTTTAACTAGTTTAACTCCACTTAGGTGATTAAGTTCTTCACAAACAACATATTGAAGCCTTTTTGCCCATTCAGTTACATTCATTCCTCTTTCCCAGAGAGTACAATCATTAGCTCATCAAGGTTTTAGTTATAATTCTAAGTTAAAAGCTTGTTGAAAAAGTCCAAAATTTTCAAAATTTGCAAAAATTTTCTGGATTTTTGACACACAAATATAATATAGACATAATAAGGTGATGAAATGCAATAGATGAATGCAATGCATGAAATGCTGCAACCCCAAACTCAAATTTGACATTGTCCTCAATGTCATCAAGATATCATAATCAGGTCAAAAGCAACATCATAATTATAATAATAAGGAAAGCCTAATGGATATAAAATACTCCCCCTTGAAGCGTGCCTTCCCTTGAAGATTTGTGAGTTTGATCTCCATTGCTCCTTTCAAGTTCTTCTTGAACCTACAAAGTGAACAAATATCAAAATTAAGTTTGGGAGGGTGATAAACAAAAGAAAAAAAAAGCAAAGATTAAATTTAAAACTTGGGTTGCCTCCCAAGAAGTGCTAATTTAAGGTCATTGGCTTGACCCTTTTTAGAATTGCTTATCAAAAAGCGGTTTTTGCCCATAGTAATTGTCATGTAACACCACATATGGGTCTTGATTTGTGGTACCCTCAAGATTGGCAAGATTTGAAACAATATTGCACATTGCATGAACAACACATGGTTTAGAGTGATATGCTTGGGATGAGGGCTGCTTTAGCTCATGGGGGATGTGTGATGGTGTAGGAGGTGTCTATGATAGAAAAGGGTCTTCTGGTGGTGTATGTGTAAGCATCATTAATGAACTCAGATTGATTGTCTCATTAATATCTTCATCTACCACCTGCATCTCTTATTTGTCTTCATGTAAGCGCTCTTCCAATAACCCACCAACAAAAAAGGAGTTGTTTTCTTCAATTTTAGGTTCTATTTCTTCTTCAAGTAACTCCTGCTCTTTTGGGAACTCTATTAGGAAGTCATCTTCATAGAAATTTTATTCTTGAAATTTAACTTCTTTTATAGGTTCAAATTCCAATGAAGCTTCTTCATTTTCCTAACTTTGTTCATTTGATTCCTCCTTATAAAGTGATAGCTCATTATTTACTATTAGATTGTCAAAATTTTCCAATGGAGCTACCATCTCTTTAAGTCTCACTCCCTTCTCTAATTGTAGCTCGAATGTTTGGTGTGAAATATTATGTTGATAGATATCTGGAGGGTATTGGTGACTCCAACCCTGTAGTGAAGGATCCCAATGCCAATGGTAATCAAAATCTGCCATGTCATTCAACAAGTGAATGGCATCCTCATGGTTTCTTTGAAGAACATGATCACCGGTAGCCCAAGCTCCATAATCTACCTAATTCCTTGTCACTTCATCCAGACCATTGTAGAAATTGAGAGTGAGTTCATAATTTGAAAGGCTATGATTGGCAAATTGCTCTACCAATTCATTGAATCTTCTCTAAGCATTATAAAATGGTTCATTGTATTGTTGAATAAAACTTGTGAAGACTTGTCGATGAAACATTTCAATGTATCTCACAAGAAAAACAAGCAAAAATGAAATTAAATAAGAAATAAACTATAAAAGAAATAAGAATGTCTAGAGTAACCAAATCACTAATCAGTCAATATCGAGCACCAGTCCATGGCAATGGCGCTAAAAACTTATTTTGCTGGTTTTACAACCCCGCAAGTGCACGGATTGCTAATAAGTAATAAAGTGATGAGTAGAGTATCATTCCCATGAGGAATTTGATTAGTAAGAACCAATCTACACAGTAATTTTGACTATCTAGGCTTTCGAATACTTAGGAAATGAAGTTTGTTAACCTTAAACACTAGAATGGTAAACTTAAAACGTAATGATTTATTTGAAACAATTCTAGAATTAAGATTTCACACTTGAATCTTACTAAGGATGTTATCTCATTTATTTACTGAATTGATGATCGTTTTCCTTGATGGAAATCAGTCCTAAGTTATCCTAAATCCTCTCTCAAGGCACCTAGGGTGTATTCTAATTAACTCAAACCCAACTTTCGTGGTGATCAAATTAATTAAAATCCTTTAAGATCTTTGACCAATTTTGAAGTTCTACAAAGGTATCAACCTATGTCTAGGTCAGAATTCCTAGGTTCAAGATCTTGACTTTCTAATATTAATCTTCACCTTTTAGTCCTTCAATTAACATCTACAATCATGGCTAAGTGGGTACCAGCACATAGCATGCATTAAGATCACAAGAAATTAAATCAATGAACGAATCTCAAATCCAATAAATAAAACTTAGTGTTCATCCATAATAATAATTACAAGCATTACTCTCCCAAATCCAAAATAAGAAAACTACTCACTCATGGTGAGTTCAGCAAACATCATGATAAAAGGTAAAAACAGTAAAAAGAAAATCATGTAGAAGAAATAAAATAATAAAAATCTGTCTAGGGAGATGAAATGAAGGAACCGAAGAAAGTTTGCAGCTTTGATCTTGTGGAGCTTCAGCTGGAAAACTCCTTTTGGTACTAATGTTTCTTTCCTCGAGACGGCTGGAGAGAGTGCAAAGTGTGGATTTCTCTCCTTCAAAACTCCTCAAAAGTGCTGTCAAAAGATAAAAGAGAGCCTCCTTTTCTAATGTTTTCTCTTCTATTTATAATGGTTGCTCTAGGGTTAGGTCATTTTGAGTCCAAAAGGCTTTAGGAGTCTCTTTTGAATCAGAAAACAAGAGCAGGAATTCGAGTTATAAAACTGGCTACTACATAATACATGGCCCATGTGTCACTACACGGCCCAGGGCCGTGTAACTTGCTGGAGTGGAACTGTGGAGTCTTGCACTAGCACAGAGAGTTACACGGGTCTGCGCCAACTACACGAGTCTGGTTACACAGGCCGTGTACTTTTATTCCCATAAGGTTCTTTAAGCTTGTGCCCGGCAGAGACTTACACGGGTCCCTACAAATTACACAGGTCTAATTACACGACCCATGTACTTTTGTTTTTGTTAGTAGTATGCCCTAGAGCATATCATTTAGCATGTATCTTGTATATTTTATTAATAAAAGGCATTATCACTTTTCCGTTTACATAACATATTTATGTGTAATAGAAAAGGTCCATTGATATTTTGTTAGAAATTTTATTCTTAAGTTATTAAGAATATGAGTGACAGTATTTCTAGTACAAAGTATCATAAATATGTTCAGAATCGAGGATACTTCATAATAAGGACATGACTTATCCAGAAAGATTGTAATCATGTTTGTTCCCAAGTTATTTATATGAGATGTAAATAAGATGGAATTGTCACACCCTACTCCTCGGAAGATGTAACATGTTCCCGTAGTACACCTAATGAATTACTGTACTTCACCTACTGGTAACCCATTAAATATACTACAAGGGATTTTAAAACAACTTTCGTTCATTTTAGAATTGGTGGGTAAAAAAAAATTTTTTTTTTCAATTATTAAAAACCTTCATTTATAGTCTAACATAAATCAAATTTTTGGATATTTAAAATCTCCGTAATTTTTACAAAAATTTCGGCAGAGTGCCGTCTGTATTTTGAGAAAACAGTTCTTCAAAACCTGAAAATAGAAACACTCACAATATATCTCTCAATCACAACTCCATTTGCAGCCACCAAACTTCAAATCAATAGCAATAACAACACTTCAATTTAAAATCCAAATTTCAAATCAAGAATTAATATCTCAAAACATTTCATAACTCATGCACATTACATTTTAAATCATTAATTTCTGATCATAAGTTAATTTCTGAGATGCAAAATCTCAAAAATAATATTATTACAATTTTATCTGTACAACTACTCAAATTACAGAGATACATATGCATACTATCATATTTACATCAAACTAAACTACAAGGGTATAGACAAATACCCGTACAAAAATTCTTCAATTGTGCTCCTCTCTAACTGTAGCAGCTCACTCTGCTGCTATGTCTTTTTTTTTATATGCAACAGTAAGTTAAAGTTATCGCTGAGTATATAAATACTCAGTGGTGCATAATAAAGCATAAAATGCATAATATAAAACATTTATGAACAAATCGTCATTCAAAAATCTCATAATCGCATTTCATAATTTTTTTTTTCAAATCAGATTTATAACAAATCATAATTTTCAAAGCTTAATACAACATAACTTGATCAAGCAATTTAATAAACACAGTGTTGCCAAACAATAACACAAATTACGCCATAACACAAAATTTTCGAACATGTCGTGTGTATATCACGACAATGCATACTCACCCCATTAATTGAAATCAATGAGGGAGGTGGGCTAGCTAGCTAATGAGTACTCATCCAAACTCGCCCCTCAGACTGGAAAGCCAGAGAGGGAGGAAAGTGATCAAATATCAAACTCACCCCACAATTGGAGGAGGAACATATTAGTATTGCCATGCCAAGTGTGAATTAAAAACAATTTAAATCAAGTTATTCAAATATTTTATACAATTCACAAATCATATTTTACTCTAAACTTTTCATTTACAAAGTAGGCAACATACTATTTTTCAAATAAGATTTTCAAAGCCATAACTAAATTCAAAACTATATTGTTCAAATATTTCATACAAATCAATAATTAATTTTCCTTCCAAATTTCCATTATAGAATAGGCAATACAACATTCTCGAAATTCATAATGAACAAACATATTCACAATGTATAACAAATCAATGTCCATTATGAAAATTATAATTTAAAATTTTTGTGCATAAACCTGACGTGAGTCGCCTCTAGGCCTTGACTTAGTCCCTTATACCTTCCGGGTCTTTTTTAGCTGAAACACAACATTTATAGTGTTTAATTATATTATTTCACAGTAAATCCAATAATTAATTCATAAATACTTAATTCAAGCCCAAATATGCTTAAACTAACATTCTTGGAAATTTTCATTTTAGAGTTACTATTTATGATACTATTGAAGTCAATTTGTTGACTTTCTAAGGCTTAATAGGTATGGGAATTTCAACTTCACCCACATACCACATTTTGGTCACTAACTTTGTTGGTTTTGGTTGTTTACTCAAATTCTAAGTCTTTTAGGCAAATTTGCAAATTTTCAGTTTTGGTGTCTTAAGTTGCACTGTTTCATTGGTTATTTTACTGTTAGAATTTGGTAAAACTTTCTTCATAGAAAATGTTCCCTATTGTCTTAAGTTTATTCTCCTTTTTGAATTACTCCAATTGGAATTTTGTAGCTCAAGTTATAGCCATTTAAACCATGGCAGCCGGATTGGACTTAACCCAGATTTTTAGGCAAATTTTGGTTCTGGCAGTTTTAGGTCACCAAATTTGGGTGGCCAAATGACTTGGTTAAGGGCATAATTTGGGTTTGTGTTCTTCATGAAAGTTTTAGGTCTATATCTTATCTGTCCACTGGTAAAAGTTCATGTCATTTAGACTTGCCTAGCTCAAGTTATGGCTAAATGAAAAAATACTGTTTATTTGGTTAGTTTGTATAGGGCAGACTGAGATTTTCCAAGTTTGGTCAATTTGTTCACTAGGTTTTGGTCACTTTTTGGGCATGCTTCCTAAATGAAAATTGTGTCATTTAGTGTTTATTTTCATTCCCAATTGGTTCATACCAATTGGACTTGTCAATTTTCAGTTTTGATCCCTCAAAGGAACCTTGGTCATGCTGCCAGCAGCATGACCACACTGAATCCGAATTTGGTTTCAACTCTAACACTTTCAACACACTTCATTTGGTCACCATTGACCATTTCTTACTTCAAATTAGGTCAAAGATAACATTTACCAATTTTTCACTTTTTGGTCTCTAAACCCTAAGGGTCCAAAACCCTAATTCACAAATTCTTGCATTTAACCAATTCAATGCATATCAATCTCATTACCACATCCATACAAGCTTGCTTAACATATTAAATTCAATCAAACCATGCAAATACACCTCCACAACATGCTAGCCGAAATTTACTCATGGTCCCTCAATAATTTATTTCATTTCATTTTAAGTTTATTTCTAAGTTAATCAAGCTATAAACACAACTAATAAACTAACTTTGCAACTTAAATCACTAACCTCAATCTTTGATGTCCAATTCTTCAATTCTCTTCCTTTTTCTTTTTCTTTGTTCTTCAATCCCCTCTTCTAGTTGCCAAAACAAGCTTTAACCATGGTAAAATAATTTTCTATGGTCAGATTTTTAGTTTTTCAAGCTCAAAGATGAGCTTTCATGGAGGATGAAGTGAGGAAGAGGGTGAGGCGGCAAAATAGGAAGAAGAAGAATACTTTTGCTTTTTTTTTTCTTTTCTTTTATGACTTTTATCCTTATGGAAGACCCAAAAATTAAATTAATTAAATTTATTAATTATAATCTTTATGGCATCATGCATGATGTCATGCATGATGTCATCTCCCTACACCTTTTTCATTTTCTCTTTTTTTTTTAATTTATTTTTCTATTAGTTCTTTAATTTAATTCCCGACTCCTTAATTTTCTTTTCTCTGATTTTATTTGACAGTTAGGTCAGGAGTCAGCTCTTGGGGTCAATTGACTAAATTGTCGTTGCCAGTTCAACCCAGTTTGCTAATAATTCAATATTTCTTCCGGATCCCTGACCTAATTATTTGACTAGCTTAACAATTCTTTTTCATGATTTTCTCTTATCCACTGTGTTCATAATGGTCCTAAGGACCGCAATGCCACATTTTACGGTTCAAAATTTGAGTTTAAATTGACTTCGCAGTCATTCCCGAGAAGGTCACCCATCGTTGTGACTCTCGGCTCGTTTAACTTCTTATGTTCTTTTTTTTTATTTATACTTAACTAATTGACAATTACTAATTATTTGTGTTTATGGCTTATCTAGTTATCTTAAGTGTCGTTCCAATCCCCTTAATTGTCCGAACTGACTCCGGTCACCGGAACAGTGAAATATACCAGGCTATGCAAATAGGGGTGTTACAATTCCCCCCTCCCCCCCCCCCCCTTTAAAATAATTTCGTCCTCGAAATTTTACCTGGTATCAATCTCTGAACAATTATGGGTGATGTCTCCTCATATCCTATTCACGCTCCTAAGTAGCTTCCTGGCCTGAATGATGGTTCCTTAGTACTTTAACCAATATTATTTACTCATCGATTGCTTACCTCGTGTGCCAAGTTTTTTATGAGCTTCTGTCATAAGTTAGATTCAAATTCATTTTAATTTTAGAGGTAAGAAAATCTGTGTGCTAGTGGATCCGCTTTTCTAGGACCTCGTGTGATCCTATGGGTGAGAACTTAGTTTTACTCTTTTTTTATCAAATCTCTTAATCATTTGATGTAACCTTCAGTTTAGTTTAGAATATTTTAGTCTTTTCTTGCTGTTGTTTTAGCAATTATTTTCTTTTGTGGTCGTTTCTTTCTTAGCCATAGGTCCATAACCATTATCTTACCATCTCCATTTATGACCAAGGCCTATATGCCATTTTGCACTATCTTGTTTGCTTTGGTTTAACTTATTTCTTTCTTGATAAAATAATTCAGAATATCGTTATGCATCTTAAGTAAATTGCTTGCCTTGGTGGCAATTCCTCATCTAGTATTTTTCTCATTTCTTACTGTTCTATTTATTTTTATCTATCGATATTCTATAGCTTATTTTGCACTGATGTGTAGTCATTATTTTCTTTTGTACTGAACTATATCCTTTCAATATTCTAACTTTAGAGTTTTAAATCCCAGGTTAGGATTTTCAAACTCCTTTCCAATAAGAAAACTTTATCTTATCATAACTGTACCAAAACAGATGCCGTTTGCAATTATTCTTATTCTTGTGTATTATTGGGTAGTACGTAGCTTTACACAATAAATCCCAAGTCAGTACTGTAATCTATAGCTTACAGCATAAACAACAAGAATATTGCATAGTTACTACGATACATCCCAATAGAACAAACATCAACATTCATTTCCTTCATTTTGCACAACCATGGCTGAAACATATTCTCTCAAAATCTCCATGGAAGGTTTCAATCAAAGCACTCAATCCTCACAATGGCCGAAACATATTGAGATTCTATTTGTTTCAAATGGTATGATCTAACGTGGGTTTTATGAAATGTGTTTTGATACTTTGAAATGAACTTGGTTTGCATTAAAATCTCATAATTCATGTTTTGTGTTTAATGCTCATGTTTAGTCAAATTTTTGAATAAATGTGATTTATATTTTGCATAAAGATTATTTTAGTAAGTTGTGCACTACTGAGTCCTAGTACTCAGTGATAGCTTCTATTGCTATCACAGATACAGAGACTAGAGGAGCAGCAGACTGAGCTGCTAAGGATTAAAGATCATTCAACTTGAAGTTATCGGGTATAATTTATACCCTAATTGTGAATATTTCTTTTGATGTATGTATTGCATATAAAAGTATGGACATGTAAATGGGTCTTGAGCAGCTTGTACAAAATTTGTATGAAGTTTGTAATAAAGTTTAGTCTATATTTCTTTTGATGTAAATTTTGTAAGGATGTATATAAATTGTTTTGTCTCTAATGAAAAATGAGTGGAACCATTTTATTTAATTTAAATGAAATGTATTGCTAGTATTTTGAGGATTATTGAATTTTGAACTTGAGAAATTGATTGAAATGATTATGGAGTTGTTGAAATGGATTGAGTTTGATTGTGAAATTGAAGTAGTTGTTGAGAAAACATTTTTATAAGTGCTTTTTACAGGTATTTGAAGACTGTTTTCTCAAAGTATAAACGAAACTCTGTCAAAATTTTCATAAAATTTGCGGAAAAATAAAATGGGCCAAAAGTTTTAACTAGTTTTTAATTTCAATTAAATGTTTTAAATACCTATTAGAAAACGCTCACCACTTATCAAAAATAAGAAAATTATTTTAAAATCCCTTGTAGGGTACTTAATGAGTTATCGATAGATGAAATGTGGTAGTTCATTAGGTATTCTACGGGATCATATTATGCCTTACAAAGGGGTAAGGTGTGACATTGTGTAATTGCAATGGAAGTGTATGTGTGATATATGTGTTGTTGTACATTGAATTTGGGTTGAAGTAAATGTTAAACATTAATGGTGTATTGTGTGCATTGAGCACTTCAGTGTTCTGCCCAAAATGCTTGTTGGAACAGTGTACAATATATATAGAAGTGCCATGATTAAATGTTGAAGTATTGGGAAGAGGAGGATTGTCAAAATTGGAAGTGTGATGTTCAAATGCAGGTTGTGTATGTTGGCAGCACCTAAATTAGGTCATAAGTGCAAAACTGTGAACCCAAATGTTATGAGGCCAATAGAGGGTGAAACTAGACATCAAATAGGCCAAATTTTATGGAGAAATGTTGCCAAAATTCTGCCTAGAAACTGACCTTAAAAATGACCAAATCCGGAATGGCAACCTTGCAAACCCAGATTTTTTACCATATGAACAGTAGTCATTAGGATGACCATAACTCACTCAAAACAGGTCCAATTGACCTGAAATTTTTTCCATGGATAGCTTAGACATAGAGCTACAATTCTTATGAAGATTCCAAAGCCTAGAAATGGCTAGAACCAAGACCAATAGCTTGCACAATTTCTGGTACCAAAATTACCAGAACTAAATGTGACCTAAAATTGACCAAATTTGGCACTAAAGGTGCAATCTATCCAGCTTTAGTAAATTGACCATATCTTGGTCTATACAACATAGAATGACTTGAAATTTTGCCCAGGGTGCAATAAGACATAGAGTTACAGTTCTTATGAAGACACCAAAGCCCAGAAATGGCCAGAACCGAGTCAAATGGCTTGCACAAGTTCGGGTACCAAAACTGCCAGAACTAAATGTGACCTAAAATTGACCAAGTTTTACACTAAAGGTGCAATCTATCCAACTTTAGTAAATCGACCATATCTTGGTCTATACAACTCAGAATGACCTAAAATTTTGCCCAGGGTGCAATAAGACAAATAAGACATAGAGCTACAATTCTTATGATGACACCAAAGCCCAAAAATGACCAGAACCAAGTCAAATAGCTTGCACAAGTTCAGGTACCAAAACTACCAGAACTAAATGTGACCTAAAAATTGACAAAATTTTGCACTAAAGGTGCAATCTGTCCAGCTTTAATAAATTGACCATATCTTGGTCTATACAACTCAGAATAATCCGAAATTTTGCCCAGGGTGCAATAAGACATAGAGCTACAATTCTTATGAAGACACCAAAGCCCAAAAATAGTCAAAACCAAGTCAAATAGCTTGCACAAGTTCGGGCACCAAAACTGCCAGTACTAAATGTGACCTAAAGTTGACCAAATTTTGCACTAAAGGTGCAATCTGTCCAGGTTTAGTAAATTGACCATATCTTGGTCTATACAACTCAGAATGACCTAAAATTTGGTCTAGAGTGCAATAAGACATAGAGCTACAATTTTTGTTCTTTGACTAGAAGCTAAAAACAAAGAGAAATAGGACTTTAAGCTAGACCAATCTAGCACACAAAAATTGAGAATTTGACATTTACATACAATGATGCTTGAGGTAATTTGGCAATGAATGCCAACTTGTAAAAGGGGTAAATTACATTATATTGACAGCATATTGAACTGTAAATTGTGACATGTTGATACTAGAATAAACTTATCCATGATGTATAAAAAGGTCAACATTTTCATTGACCAGTGAATTGTATAATGACCAGAGAACCCTAAAAATAAAGAAATAAATATTTAATCTTGTAATATGCCCTAGTTTGCCTAGTTGACTAGTTTGGATAGGTTGGCATGCCAATAGGATTCTGACAGCTGTTCTGTAAATGGCTTCACGCCGTACTGTGTTTTATGGCTTATTATGCTATACTATGATTTTAATAGCCTATGGCTATATGGATTGTGTTATTATACTCGGCTTAATGCCTGATTGATTATATGGCTTTTTAGCCACACTGTTTGCACACCGGGAGATACTTTGTGGCCAATGGTGTGACGGCCCGAGGAATTATATACCCAGTGCTAGTACATCCATTTATCCAGTATGGTCAGTGTATAGGCTACACGGGCAGTCAATTAAAAACATTATTCAATTCATGCAGTTAAGTTAAGTATACAGAAATTTCAGTATAATTAAATTAAGCATTGAATGAAATAAGTAAAAGAGATTAGCAATAGAAACATAACAAAGATACAATTTGCAAAACCGTAGAGACTTAAAATACAATACAGTTAGAATAATTGATTCCTGGATATCCGAATTATGATTTATTTCTTTCTTTATTTATATATATTATTTCTTGTTATATTATTGCACCACTAAGTAGAAATGCTTAGCGCGATAGAATTGCTTCCTCGCGCAGGTACTAAAGGTAAAACCAGTAGACTGTCGACTGAGATTTTTGGAGTTCAGATCTGCAGAAGTGTCAAAAGAGTTCAAGATTGTCACCTCCTCAACAATGCATGTAGATAGGGCTCATTTTAAGCCTGTTTTCTAATCTGTACATTATAATTACTGCTTATATTGTAATGTGAATTAGTAACTGTAATTTCATTTGTATATCCAGTACTTGATAAATTTATGTACTTAATTGGCAAATTATATAAGTTAATGAAATATAAGAATTCTGATATTTGAATTGATTATCTAATCATAATGATTCTGAATGATATTGAATTTGAGAAATTTTGAGACTGAATCTGAGTTTGAGAAACTGATGAGAATTCCTTGAGATAATCTGAGTTATGAATTTGAGCATATATTGAAATTGTTTTTGGTAGGTTCAGAAGAATTGTTAGTCCAAATTACAGCCGGCACTCTGTCGGATTATCATTAAAATTTTTGAATTTTCTAAATTAGTCAGATTTTGATAAACAGTAAAAATAGCCTAAACCTCAGATAAAATTTTTCAACAAGTAAATCAAGAACTATAATGAAATCAGATAAGATTAGGTACTCTGGCATGCCGTGTAGCACGCCTTGCTCAACTACACTATAGACGGGTGAGGGGTGTTACACCTTTCCTCTCTTGTTCTCTACTCCCCTTTCCAAAAAGTCCTATAAAATGAAATGCTAATGAGTATGAAATAAAAATCAATATGAAAAAGGAGAAAAAAGAAAAGTTCAGAAAAATTTTTTGGGTTGCCACCTAAAAAGCACTTGTTTATAGTCTTTAGCTGGACTTTGCTTATTTATGGTCTGTCGGTAGGATGGTCGAGGGTGCAATTAACTCCCATTTCTATGGGTTCTCCCTGAAAGTAAGGCTTTAGCCTCTACCCATTGACCTTAAATGCACTTGAGGTTTTGCTCCACACTTTTACGACTCCATGTGGGAAGACTTGGGTGACCTTGAAAGGTCCGGACCATCTTGATTTTAGCTTCCCTGGAAAGAGTTTCAATCTAGAGTTGAATAAGAGGACAAGATCTCCTTCTTTTATTACTTTCCTTGCTATGCGCCTGTCATGCCATCTTTTGGTTTTATCCTTGAAAATTTTGGCGTTTTCGTATGCGTCCTATCGGATTTCTTCCAACTCATTCAGTTGTAGGAGTCTTTTCTCACCAGCAGCTTTGAGGTCAAAGTTTAGGATATGAATTGCCCAGTAAGCTTTATGCTCAAGTTCATTAGGGAGCTGGCATGATTTTCCATTATCCAGTCGGAAGGGTGTTATGCCAATTGGGGTTTTATATGCAGTGCGGTATGCCCATAGTGCATCATCTAGATTCATGCACTAGTCTTTCCTGGATCTGTTTACAGTTTTCTCCAGAATCTTCTTTAGTTCCCTGTTGAGATTTCTACTTGACTGCTGGTTTGAGGATGATAAGGTGTGGCCACCTTGTGAGTCACTCCATACTTTTTCAGTAGTGTTTCGAATTGTTGGTTGCAGAAGTGACTTCCTTCATCGCTGATTATTACTCATAGTGTGCCAAATCTTGTGAAGATGTTCTTCTTAAGGAACCTTGTGACCACTCTAGCATCGTTGGTTGGTGTTGCAATTGCTTCTACCCATTTTGACACATAATCAACTCCAACCAGAATATACTTGTTTTCACGGGAAGATGGAAATGGGCCTATGAAGTCTATTCCCCATACATCAAACAACTCTATCTCAAGTATACCATGCAGTGGCATTTCATTCCTTTTTAAACTGTTACCTATTCTTTGGCATTGATCACAAGCTAGCACAAAGGATCTTACATCCTCAAACAAATGTGGCCAGTAAAACCCTGCTTGCAAAATCTTGGTTGCCATTTTTGAGGTGCTAAAGTGTCCACCATATGGTGATAAATGGCAGTGATGAATGATACTTTCCATATCTTCCTCCTGTATGCATCTTCTTATCAGCCCATCATTACATCTCTTATATAATAGAGGTTCCTCCCATATGTAATATCTCACATCATGTAGGAATTTCTTCCTTTACTGATAATTCATGTTTGGAGGTAGTACCCTGTATATAAGAAAATTAACAAAGTCTGCATACCATGGAGCCTTGGAGAATACAAGTAATTGATCATCAGGAAATGAATCATCAATTGGAAAATCTTCGAAGTCCCCTGTGTACTCCAATTTTAGTCTGGAAAGATGGTCAACTACTACATTTTCGGATCCTCTTTTGTCCGTGATTTCAAGGTCAAATTCTTTTAGGAGTAGAATCCATCAAATCAGCCTTGGTTTTGCTTCTTTCTTATTCAAAAGGTACCGGATTGCAGCATGATCTGTGAATACAATGACTTTTGACCTAATGAGGTAAAATCTGAACTTGTCCATTACAAACACCAATGTTAGGAATTCCTTCTCTGTGGTGGCATAATTGATTTGCACATCATCAAGTGTCTTGCTGGCATAATAAATAACATGAAGCTTTTTATCCTTTCTTTGCCTGAGCACTGCTCCAACTGCAAAGTCACTCACGTCACACATCACCTCGAATGGTAGCTCCCAATTTGGTGGCTACATTATTAGTGCTGATATTAGGGCTTCTTTGACCCTGTTAAAGGAGACAAGGCAATTTTCATCAAAATCAAAGGGAACATCTTGACTTAACAAGTTGGTAAGTGGCTTAGCTATTTTGGAAAAGTCCTTGATGAATCTTCTATAGAATCCTGCATGTCCCAAAAAACTTCGCACTCCCTTGACTAATGTAGGTGGTGGCATGTTTTCAATGATCTCAATTTTTGCCTTATCAACTTCAATTCGTCTTTCTGATATCAAATGTCCTAGAACTATATCTTCCCTTACCATGAAGTGGCATTTTTTCCAATTTAGGACCAGGTTTGATTCTTTACATCTTTGCAACACCTTAGATGAATTGGCTAGGTAATCATCAAAAGTGGTTTCATAGACAGAAAAATCATCCATAAAAACTTCCATGATATCTTCAATATAATTCACCAACCAGTGACTACTCTAGTAGGGATTAGTTCATTGTTTGCATTTTGGATAACAGTTGTCCCACCTTTCTTAAGAACTACATGTACTGGCCTAACCCATTTACTATCATAAATTGGGTATATGATACCTGAATCTGATAGTTTTAAAATTTCTTTCTTGACTACTTCTTTCATGTTTGGGTGACTTTCTTTGGTGTTTGATAGTGGGTATCCTATGCATGCAAATTGAAAGGTTAATTCCCTTTAGGTCTTGTATTTTATACCCTATGACTTTGCTATGGATCCTAAGTTCTCTTAACAATTTTTCCTCTTCTAGCTTAGATAGGCTAGAACTCTGCCTAAGTAGTTTGCGCTTAGCCGGTCTTAAGCCCGGATAAAGGAGGAGGGTTGCGGTAGGTGACAACCAGCGTAAAAAGTTTATCACACCTTATGATATGGATTCAAATGATATAAACGTTGGTACATCCTCTACTAACGACGCACTACATTAGAGCCTGGGTGTAGTGAGAAATATGCAAGGGTGTAGGGCATTCACCGAAAGCGACGCGCCATGCCGATGCCCTGGTGTGGTGTTAAGTGAGCAAGGGTTCCCACATCATGGACGGGTGTGGGTAAAAAAGTTAGTCCATAGGACAGATAGTGGAATAGAACACAAGATAGACATAGAAAACAATAAAAGATATCATAGAAGGAGACCAATTAGGAAGGAGCAGGATAGGAGGAGGATCAGGGTTGGTACTTGGAATGTTGGATCACTTACAGGAAAATTAATAGAGCTTGTGGATACCTTGGAAAGGAGAAAGGTGAATATTGCTTGCATTCAAGAGACTAAATGGGTAGGAGAGAAAAGTAAGGAAGTGGGTAATTTAGGGTATAAACTGTGGTTTACCAGAAAGGAGAGAAACAAGAATGGAGTGGGCATAATCATAGACAGGACATTGAAAGACGTAGTAATAGCTGTGAAAAGAGTAGGAGATAGAATTATATTAGTAAAGCTAGTACTAGAAGGAGAAATAATAAATATAGTTAATGCTTATGCCCCACAAATAGGAATAGAAAGTGAGAGTAAACAAAAGTTTTGGGAAGATATGGATGATTTAATGCAAAGTATACCGAATGAAGAGAATGCTTTCATTAGTGGAGATTTGAATGGACATGTAGGAAGTGATAGACAAGGTTATGAAAATGTTAATGGAGGTTTTGGTTTTGGCATTCGAAATGAGGAGGGAAAAAGCATGCTGGATTTTGCTATGGCATACGACCTAATACTAGCAAATACCTACTTTATAAAAAGAGAAGTAGTTAGAAAAGTACTTGGAGAGTCTAAAGGACATGGACCAACCTCAAAAGAGAGATGGTGGTGGAATGAGGAAGTAAAAAAGGCAGTGAAGAGAAAAAGGGACTGGTATAAGAAATTGCCTAAATGTGATAATAATGAGGCATATGAACAGTACAAGATAGCAAAGAATGAGGCAAAAAAGGCAGTTAGTCAAGCAAGAGTATAGGCCTTTGAAAAGTTATATGAGAAACTTGGAACTAAAGCAGAGGAGAAAGAAATTTATAGATTAGCAAGGAGGAGAGAAAGGAAATGTCAAGATCTTAATCAAGTTAGGTGCATTAAGGATAAAGAAGGAAAAGTGTTGGTGAAAGATGAGGACATTAAAGAAAGATGGAGAAATTATTTTAATGATCTCTTTAATAATAGTTAAAATGGTAATAGCATGAATATAGACTATAGAATAATAGAAAAGAATTTAAATTATACTAGAAGGATTAGATCTCTAGAAATAAAGGAAGCACTTAAGAGAATGAAAGTGGATAAAGCCTGTGGACCCAATGAAATACCAGTTGAAGTGTGGAAGTGTTTGGGAGATATGGGAGTGGCATGGTTAACTAAATTATTTAATAAGATTCTAAACTCAAAGAAAATGCTTGATGAATGGAGGAGGAGTATTTTAGTACCTATTTTTAAAAATAAGGAAGACATATAGAGTTGCTTAAACTATTGGGGAATTAAACTCATGAGTCATACTATGAAGTTGTGGGAGAGAGTTGTGGAGCATCGACTACGTCATGATACTTCTATCTCTCTTAATCAATTTGGTTTCATGCCTAGTCGTTCAACTATGGAAGCGATCTTTCTCATTAGAAGCTTGATGGAAAAATATAGAGATGTGAAGAAATATCTACACATGGTTTTTATTGATTTGGATAAGGCTGATGATAGTGTTTCAAGAGATATCTTATGGAATGTGTTAGAACAAAAGAGGGTATCTATTAGGTACATACAAGTATTAAAAGATATGTATGAAGGAGAAACTACTATTGTGCGCATAGTGGGAGGGGACACAAGAGATTTTTCTATCTTAATTGGATTACACCAAGGATCAGCCATAAGACCTTACCTTTTTACATTAGTTTTAGATGAATTGATGAAACATATACAAGAGAGTATTCCTTGGTGCATGATGTTTGCAGATGATATTGTTCTGATAGATGAGACACAAGAAAGAGTCAATAGAAAGCTAGAGCTTTGGAGAAGTACTCTAGAGTCAAAGGGTTTTAAGTTAAGTAAAACGAAGGCAGAATACATGCATTACAAGTTCAGTGAAGGCCAAACTGGTGATAGGGAAAGAGTTAGTTTGAATGGAGTGGTGCTATCCCAAAGTTTGAATGGAGTGGTGCTGTCCCAAAGTAATCACTTTAAATTTCTAGGCTCAGTCCTTCAAGTATATGAGGGATGTGAGGAGGATGTTAGTCATAGGATTAAAGCCGGATGGTTGAAGTGGAGACGTGCCACGGGAGTTTTATGTGATCGTAAGATTCCCAATAAGTTGAAAGGAAAATTTTACCATACAGCCATAGGACTGGCTATGTTATATGGTAGTGAGTGTTGGGCACTGAAAGAGTCGTATGCGTCTAAGATAAGAGTTGCAGAGATGAGAATGTTAAGGTGGATGAGTGGCTATACTAGACTAGATAAAGTCTGTAATGAGAGTATTAGAGAAAAAGTAGGAGTGGTTCCAATTGAAGATAAGTTGAGAGAAGGGAGATTGAGATGGTTTGGTCATGTGAAGCATAGACATACGGAGGCTCCAGTTAGACAAGTAGAGCACATTAGGTTAGAGGATAGAAAGAAAAAAAGGGGTAGACCTAAATTGACTTGAAGGAGAGTAGTACAATATGACTTAGAAGCATTATACATTTCTGAGAATTTAACCCAAAATCGTTTAGAGTGGAGAAAGCGAATCCATATAGCCAACCCCAAATTTTTGGGATAAAGGCTTAGTTGAGTTGAGTTGTGTTTAACTTAGACAGGCTAGCATTGATTATAACAGGATACTTAGAATTTGAGTCCAGAAATGCGTACCTTAGCGAGGAGGGGAGAGGTTTAAGCTCTACCTGATTGGCATTTTCCTGGAGCTTACCTTTGGTTTGTTCCTCCTTCAACTTCTCCATCTCGGAAGCCTTAGCTAAAGGTAGGGGTGGATAAGCCTTAGCCCCAAATTTCATTAAGCTATGGTTGTGCTGCAGGTGCTTGCATCTGAGCTTGTGGTGGCACATTTTCAGCCATTTGTTGAAAGAACACAGCCATCTGCTGTGCAAACTGAGCAGGAAACTGCGGTGCTTGAGGAGGAGCTGGAGTGGCTGACCCACTCACGTTCTGGAGTGCTGGGGCTTCTCTTTTGGCCTCAGCCTCGATAGATTGCTCTACAGAATGATCTCCCTCTTCCATTCCATTTTCCATAATTTCTACTTCCTGAGATCAAGCACAAGGAGGTTGACCTCCATTAGGACATATTCATGATGTAAATATGTTATATGCATCAATTTAGGACACTTGAACAGTTGCACTTATCAAAGGAAATATGTACATGCACAATCAAAATTCATTTCAAAACCATGCTCTGATACCACTAAAACATGTTACACCTTACCCCTCTGTAAGGCATAACATGATCCTGTAGTATACTTAATAAATTACCGAACTTCACCTACTGATAACCCATTAAATACACTACAAGGGATTTTAAAACAATTTTCTTACTTTTTGAAGGTGATGAGCATTTTTTGTAGGAAATAAAAACATTTAATTGAAGTTGAAAAGCTATGTAAAATTTTTGACCAATTTTATTTTTTCGCAAATTCTGGAAAAATTTCGGCAAAGTGCTGGCAATATTTGCAAAAACTGAAAATTTTACCTGTAGAAAAATACTCCCAAATATATCACTTCAACCCAATTGCTTAATGTTTTGATTAATGTTACGGAAGTAAAAATTCGAACAGTTGGTTCAGATATAACAAAGAAATGTTACGAATGTAAGGAAGACTATGGACTAGAATGGTCAGAGGACCAATGACTAGATAAATCATTCTAACATGACTTCAAGGGTCATTCAAGAAGGAACATGAATCGAAATGTTAGACAGCACAATAGTAAGAGAAGATTGGTGTTATACAAACAAATTAAATGTTGTATTAGATTGTTAAAAGTCTTATACAAATTCGAGGGAAAGAAGATTATACGATCATATAGAAAGGAGAAAATAAACGTATGACTATTGTAAGATGGCTATTGGGTAAAATTTCATGGACGAAATTTATTTTAAGGGGGGGAGAATTGTAACGCCCCTATGTTCGGTAGTGCGTTCTACTGTTCCTGTGACCAGTGTTGTCCGGACAGCTAGGATGCCTAGAACTACACTTAGATATGGATGAGGAGACATAAAATAATGAAATACAAGAAAAGAAAAGACAAGAAAAATAAAAGAAAAATAATAACAATGAAATGTAACCAAGTTAAACGAGCCGAGAACCCTACCGATGGGTGACTGCACCGGGAAGTCATGGCGTGGATCGTTGACTAGCCCTGGAACGCGGGGAACCCTAGAAAATATTTTTGGGACTTAAATAGACCCCTATTGAAGTATAAATATCATTAGAAATTGAAGGAACGGAAGCGTGAAAAACACAAGATTATACCATTGAATTCAAAAATTTTCACCTAGGGTCACATGCACCATGCAAGATTTATTTTTATCTATTTGATTTCAATGATAAACAACATATTAAAACTCTTTTAATATGTTTTTGGATCTGTATTTGCCATTTAAGATTTTAAAATTAATCATATTAATTTTAGAACCCTAGATTAAATCAAGAACGATTACACTAACCTCTTGATGCAACTGCAGTGTCTGCGCCTTTGAGATTCGTCTTCAGGACACCAGATGTTGTCCCTCTAGCTTGTCCACACCAAGAACACCTATGGCAGCCCTTGAACAGCTTCTAAAGCCTTTTCTATTAATTAGAAATTCAAGTTCTGCCTTTTAAGAGATTAGAGATGTAAACAGGACACTAGAAACAATTTCTAGTGTTCTTAATTCAAGAGATTGATGGCTAATCTCTTTGAATTGATGAGAGATGAAGAGAAATAGCTGGAGAGGCTCAAAGTGGCGTGACAAATGAGAGGAGAGGCTGCTGGTTATGTTTTCTTTTCATAACCACACTTAAATAGCTAGGTTAACACATTAAACCCTAGCCACATGTCACCTTTTGATTAGCTCTAGGTTTAAGTGACCCAATCACATTGTGCCAAGTGTCAAACCTATATTTAATCTTGATTTTAATCATCTTACATGATTAAAAATATTTGGCAAGCTTATGTGTTATGCCATGTGTCACCATCTCATGGTGCCACGTGTCACACTGTGAAATGACCAAAATGCCCCTGTGTCTTAATTTTGAGTTCTTAACCCAAAATAATTATTTTCTTCTTCTAATTAATTTATATCAAATATAAATTAATTAATTAATATCTATTAATTAATTTCTCATCAATTAAATTCATATTTAAATACTTTAAATATAAATTTAATTTATACTACACATCCAATAATCTAGATTTGGTTTCAAGTCATGCTAAGGACTTTGCAATTTAATTGCAAACCAAACCTATTTAATTAATCAATTAAACTCTTTAATTAATTAATTAAATCATATTTAAATAGGTGATAACTTGTGTATTGGTGTGACTTACTAGGCTCATCACTAATTGGCAATGAGACATGATATCAACTCTTAATATCATCAGAACTCTTTCTTACCATAAATGATTTCTCTAAATCATTTTATGAACCTCATAGACCATGGTTAACACCTAGCATAGCATGCCATGGCCACCCAATTAGTAATAAGATTTACCTTAAATGAACCTATAATCATATGTTACCATGCACTAGAATCTCTCTGTTACAAAATCCCAACTCAAGCTTGAGTCATGGTTTATGTCAAACTCCATTTGCTATGAATATTATGTTCTCTTTTAATTCCAGTTCTTGATTAAAAAGATTTTCTCATCAGAAACTCTTTTCTGAATAAATCTATCTGTCCTGGCCAGGAACTTGAAACATCAAGAACAATTAAATGAACATAGGATTTTAACTCTATTTACTTAGAGGAACAGATTCCATCTTGATCAATACCTACCTCCATATATAACTAGCAGGAGCCAACACATGCCCATATACCCATACATAGTACAAGTATGAAAGCAGTATCAAACTCAAACTACCTATATACAAGATACATGTTCTAACTCACGTCTAAAGATTATATGCACTGATATGATTTATGACAAAACATTGACAAGAGTAAACTCCATGTGCTTGTCATAAGTGTCACTGGTTCGGCCTACTTATCATTTATAAGTGCCTATCATGTTTGTTATATGGCATGAGACTCACCATTCCATCTTATTTATATCTCATATAAATAACTTGGGAACAAACATGAATACAATCTTTCTGGATAAGTCATGTCCTTATTATGAAGTATCCTCGATTGTGAACCTATTTATGATACTTTGTGCTAGAAATATTGTCACTCATATTCTTAACAACTTAAGAATAATATTTCTAACAAAATATCAATGGACCTTTTCTATTACACATAAATATATTATATAAACATAAAAGTGGAAATGCCATTTATTAATAAAATATGTACAAGATACATACTAAATGATATGCTCTAGGGCATACTACTAACAATCTCCCACTAGCACTAGAGCCATTCATTACAATATCTTAGACCTATCTTCTCAAGATGTCGGTCTAACTGAGTCTGTGACATAGGCTTAGTGAATGGATCAGCTGGATTTTCAGCTGATGCTATTTTCTGCATGGCTAAATCGCCTTGCCCAACTATATCTCTGATAATGTGGTAGTGCCTTTCTATGTGTTTGGATTTTGGGTGAGACCTTAGTTCCTTAGCCTGTATGACTACTCCATTGTTGTCACAATGTAATGGAACTGCTGACTCAATGGAAGGAACTACTGTAAGTTCTGTCACGAACTTCTTTATCCAAACGACTTCTTTGCGGATTCGATGCAGAATATACTCGACCTCGTAGTAGAATCTGCGATCGTGCTCGCTTGGAACTCTTCCAACCGATTGCACCTCCATTACAAATGAACACATATCCAGGGTAGACTTTCTATCATCGATATCCGATTGGAAATCGAGAATCGTATAACCATCCAATTGCAAGTCTCCACCTCCATAAATCAAGAATAAATCCTTAGTTCTTCTCAAGTACTTAAGAATATTCTTGTGACTATCGATGTTCCAAACCTGGATTGGATTGATACCTGCTAGTCAAACTAATAGCATATGCGATATCAGGCCTAGTACACAACATTGCATACATTAAACTTCCAATAAACGAAGCACATGGAATCCTGGCCATCTTATCTCTTTCTTCAGGTGTCATTGGAGACATCTCTTTAGAAAGATGGATACCATGTCTCACTGGTAACAATCCTCTCTTGG
Organism: Hevea brasiliensis; assembly: GCF_030052815.1. Lineage (NCBI taxonomy): Eukaryota > Viridiplantae > Streptophyta > Magnoliopsida > Malpighiales > Euphorbiaceae > Hevea > Hevea brasiliensis. The sequence goes on from NW_026614657.1 coordinate 130,840, forward strand.
AATCAAGCATGTTAAACCTCTTTAACACCTTTTCCAAGTATAGACTTTGGGATAAACCAATTATTCGTTTCGCTCTATCTCTATAGATGCGAATCCAAGAATATAGGTTGCCTCCCTAAGTCTTTCATGGAGAATGTATTTGACAACCATACCTTTATAGTCGTCAACATACCCGTGTCATTACCCATCAACGATGTCGTCCACATATAAGACAAGGAAAGTGATAGCCTTGTCACTAACCTTCTTATATACACATGGCTCATCCTCATTTTTGATAAAACCAAAAGATTTAATGGCTTCATCAAAACGGATGTTCCAACTCCTCGAAGCTTGTTTCAACCCATAAATGGATCGCTTTAGCTTGCATACCTTGGAACCATTTTGGGATTCAAAACCCTTAGGTTGTTCCATGAAAATGTTTTCTTCAATGTATCCATTGAGAAAAGGCTTTGTAATCCATCTGCCAAATCTCATAATCATAGTACGCACTATTGCTAATAAAATCCTAATTGATTTAAGCATGTCAGCAGAAAATCTCCTCATAGTCGATTCCTTACCTTTGGCGAAACCCTTTCGCTACTAGCCTTGCTTTATAGGTCTCTACCTTTCCATCGTAACCAATTTTCTTCTTGAAAACCCATTTGTTCCCTATAGATACAATACCTTGGTGGGTCAACAAGATCCCAAACTTGATTCTTATACATGGAATCAATCTCGGATTTCATAGCATCAATCCATTTTGAAGAGTCTATATCTGATATAGCTTCTTCATAGGTAAGTGGATCATCTCCATGATCTACTTCTTCATGAGTAGACAACTCTTGTTCTTCTTCATGAAGAAAACCATATCTCACTGGTGGGTGAGATACCCTGGTTGTTCTACGAGGACCAGCTGTAGATGTTTCATCAATGGGTATAGGTTGACTAGATGGATCTATATCCATCTTATCACATGCTTGGTCAGAATTCTCCAATTCTAACTCTATTTGCCTTCCTTTGCCTCCTTCTTGGACAAATTGTTGTTCAAGAAATGTGGCATCTCTACTTATCACAACTTTTGTGAAGTAGGCAAATAAAATAATATCCAAAACTATCTTTTGGATATCCAACAAATCGACCTCTTTCTGATCTGGTCTCCAATTTATCAGTGTTCAGCTTTTTGATATAAGCTGGACAACCCCAAATCTTAACATGCTTAAGACTTGGTTTTCTTCCATGCCATATCTCATAAGGTGTGGAAGAAACGATTTTGATGGAATCCTATTCGAATATATAAAGTGATTCTAATGCAAATCCCCAAAAGGAGATTGGCATATCAAGATAGCTCATCATACTACGTACCATATCCAATAGGGTACGATTTCTCCTTCGGATACACCATTCATTGTGGCATTCCGAGGAGTCACCGAGAAACAATGCCATGCTCTCTCAAGTATTCATCAAATTCAGTACTCAAATATTCACCTCCACGATCTGATCGAAGAGCTTTAATATTCTTTCCTGTTTGATTTTCTACTTCAGATTTAAATTCTTTGAACTTTTCTAAAGATTCATGTTTGTATTTCATCAAATACAAATACCCAAACCTTGATTTATCATCAGTAAAGGTAATAAAATAATGAAAGCCCCCTCTAGCCATTTCTTTAAATGGACCACATACATCACTATGTATTAGCTCCAAAATATTTTCAGCTCTTAGCCCCTGTCCAACAAAGGGTGATCTAGTCATTTTGCCACAAGGCAAGATTCACAAGTTGGAGTAGGCTCAGAGTCCAATAAGGATAGAATTCCCATTTTCTCCAATTTTGTAATCCTATCTTCTGTAACATGACATAACCTTAAGTGCCAAATATATTTTGAACTTGAGTTGGTTTTCACCACGGCATTGGATTCATTTAGATTGCTATACTCTGGCCAGTGGAAACACTTTCTTACTGGCAATGGAAACAATTTCCTATTGGCAATGGAAACACTTTCCTGTTGGCAGTGGAAACACTTTCCTTTTCCTTCATCAGCTTTAGTCTTCCTTTTCTGTTTAGCTATTTTCTTAGAAGGACCAGGAATCTGAGGTTTCTTTTTCTTATTGCCCTTCTTCTTGTTGGACTTTCCAGTAGAAGAAGATGTAACCAAAGCTACCTCTTTTCCTTTATTGCCTGGCATATTCTTTTGGGCAATAACCAGCATGTTGAGTAATTCAGCTAAGGTGCATTCCTGTTTAGTCATATGGAAATTTGTCACAAAATTCCCAAAAGACTCAGGAAGGGACTGAAGGATCAAATCCGTTTGTAGTTGGAAATCCATGTTAAAGTCAAGATGTTCCAACTGCTCAATCATCCAAATCATCTTGTGGACATGATCCCCAACATTACATCCCTCGGACTTCCTCATACGGAATAGGCATCTAGATATCTCATACCTAGCATTCTGCTTTGTGCTCACCGTACAACTCTTGTAGGTGAAGGAGGATCTCACTGCACTCTGCATGTTCTCATGTTGCTTCAGAACTCATTACTCATGGAAGCAAGCATGTAACACTTAGCTCTCATATCATGCTCCTTCCACTTGTCCAAAGTTTCATGTTCCTCTTGTGTGGCCTCTGGAGGTAAGGGACCAGGAACATTTGAATCTAGAACATATCCTATATGTTCAAGGTTGGACAAGTTTCAAATTTCTTAACCAATCGAAGATTAGGTCCTGTCAACCTATTGTGATCAAGTATGCTTGTAAGGATATTGGATGGTGGTGGTTGTTTTGTGCTCATTTTTATCGAGAAAATTAAGCTGCGAAAATAACGATTAATTAATAAATGTATCATGTAATTAACCAAAATAATTATGGTCTTTTAATCAAATTGGTCCTCCCACTAACTTAGCGAATCCTACACTTCCAAAGTAGAAAGCGGAAATTCTAGTTGGATGGATTTCTAGTGGGTGATTGAATTCTTATAATTCTATTGATCATCCTCGGTACATCCATTATTGGAATTACAATAAACTATAAGCGAGCAACTCCTTGCCCATCACATCTCATGTGAGGTTCAATCCTTTACCTAGCCCCTAATGCTCAAAATCTCAGGTACATCCACCATTGACTTATCTTACATTAGTTAAGTTGATCCCATTGAGCCGATAATTATGCAAATAATTTTAATGTCCTCAGTACATCCAATATTGGCCACCAAACCATTTACATATTTACAACATCTCATGCTTAACAATTATTCTTAAGAAAATCTCTTAAATTAATTGCATCTCATGCAACTATTTAAAATTTCTTAAAATAATTGCTCCAATGGAGGGCTTATGTTATAATTACTTTAATTATACCATTTCCAACTTAATCATTTGTTTGGAAGATTTTATAGCCATCCTAATTACTATTAAGGTCTCACTTTGCACATTATCCATTTAGCATGCATATATCATATAATTGCATACATTCCCATACATCTCATGCATTCATGGATAAGCGATAAATATGGTATGATCATGGACTTTCTAAGGGATTCAATTAGCCACCAAGAATTGAATCAGGGCATTCCTAGGTGCATTTCATTCATTCATTTTACAAGAGTTGCTGAAGGAGTACATAATCAACACTTGATATTGAATTCCTCCCACTGGTCCCACCAATGCTCTTGACCTCCTTGAACTTCTTGCAATCCAATATTACATAGTAATCCTTGGCATACCAAGCGAATTTACAAGAACTTAAATAAATGAAATTACAACCCAAAAATTATTACAAACTTAATAATACATGCCCAAAAAAAAATTAAAATAAATTAATTAATTTACAATCCCAAAGAAACATAAAAGAAATAAATCCAATCACATTGGTCTTTTATAGTCCATGATCATCCATCATGCATATCACTATTTAACAATTAAATAAAACATACATACTTAAATTAAATTGAATATCTCATATTCAACTTAAAAATCCAGATTTGAATATGATTCAAATAAATTAAAAATTTAGATTTGAATCTCATTCAAACAAATTTAATAAGTCAGATTTGAATCACATTCAAACAACTTCAAAAATTGATTTGAATCACATTCAAATATTTTTTTAAAAATCAGATTTGAATCACATTCAAACATTTTTTAAAAAATCAGATCTGAATTTTATTCAATCAATTTTAAAAAATCAGATTTAAATATGATTCAAACAACTTTAAAAATTCAGATTTGAATCACATTCAAACAACTTTTAAAATTCAGATTTGAATCACATTCAAAAAATTTTTAAAATTCTGTTTTGAATCATAATTTAATTGTGTGATTAAAACAACTAATTAAACACTTTAATTAGTCAAAGAATAGGCATTAGATCATACAACAATTGCAGAATTAAAAGCCAAACCTTGAACCACCCATGGAACAATTGCTGCACCAATGGTGGCTTCACCATGTGACGCCACATCTCATGATCCAACAAGCAAAGAAACTATTGATCTCAACATCAAACACAAAATTAAATTAAATAATAAACAATCAAAATGGCAAATATAGTGGCTCTGATACCAATTGAAGGCAGGCGTGAAAAACACAAGTTTATACCATTGAATTCAAAAATTTTCACCTAGGGTCACATGCACCATGCAAGATTTATTTTTATCTATTTGATTTCAATGATAAACAACATATTAAAACTCTTTTAATATGTTTTTGGATCTGTATTTGCCATTTAAGATTTTAAAATTAATCATATTAATTTTAGAACCCTAGATTAAATCAAGAACGATTACACTAACCTCTTGATGCACTACAGCGTGTCTGCGCCTTTGAGATTCGTCTTCAGGACACCAGATGTTGTCCCTCTAGCTTGTCCACACCAAGAACACCTATGGCAGCCCTTGAACAGCTTCTAAAGCCTTTTCTATTAATTAGAAATTCAAGTTCTGCCTTTTAAGAGATTAGAGATGTAAACAGGACACTAGAAACAATTTCTAGTGTTCTTAATTCAAGAGATTGATGGCTAATCTCTTTGAATTGATGAGAGATGAAGAGAAATAGCTGGAGAGGCTCAAAGTGGCGTGACAAATGAGAGGAGAGGTTGCTGGTTATGTTTTCTTTTCATAACCACACTTAAATAGCTAGGTTAACACATTAAACCCTAGCCACATGTCACCTTTTGATTAGCTCTAGGTTTAAGTGACCCAATCACATTGTGCCAAGTGTCAAACCTATATTTAATCTTGATTTTAATCATCTTACATGATTAAAAATATTTGGCAAGCTTATGTTTTATGCCATGTGTCACCATCTCATGTTGCCACGTGTCTGCAATGAAATGACCAAAATGCCCCTGTGTCTTAATTTTGAGTTCTTAACCCAAAATAATTATTTTCTTCTTCTAATTAATTTATATCAAATATAAATTAATTAATTAATCTCTATTAATTAATTTCTCATCAATTAAATTCATATTTAAACACATTAAATATAAATTTAATTTATACTACATCGATAATCTAGATTTGGTTTCAAGTCATGCTAGGGACTTTGCAATTTAATTGCAAACCAAACCTATTTAATTAATCAATTAAACTCTTTAATTAATTAATTAAATCATATTTAAATAGGTGATAACTTGTGTATTGGTGTGACTTACTAGGCTCATCACTAATTGGCAATGAGACATGATATCAACTCTTAATATCATCAGAACTCTTTCTTACCATAAATGATTTCTCTAAATCATTTTATGAACCTCATAGACCATGGTTAACACCTAGCATAGCATGCCATGGCCACCCAATTAGTAATAAGATTTACCTTAAATGAACCTATAATCATATGTTACCATGCACTAGAATCTCTACATTACAAAATCCCAACTCAAGTGAGTCATGGTTTATGTCAAACTCCATTTGCTATGAATATTATGTTCTCTTTTAATTCCAGTTCTTGATTAAAAGATTTTCTCATCGAAACTCTTTTACGAATAAATCTATCATCTGGCCAGAACTTGAAACATCGAGAACAATTAAATGAACATAGGATTTTAACTCTATTTACTTAGAGGCAGATTCCATCTTGATCAATACCTACCTCCATATATAACTAGCGAGAGCCAACACATGCCCATATACCCATACATAGTACAAGTATGAAAGCGATATCAAACTCAAACTACCTATATACAAGATAAGCTGTGCTATCTCGGTCTAAAGATTATATGCAGTGATATGATTTATGACAAAACATTGACAAGAGTAAACTCCATGTGCTTGTCATAAGTGTCACTGGTTTGGCCTACTTATCATTTATAAGTGCCTATCATGTTTGTTATATGGCATGAGACTCACCATTCCATCTTATTTATATCTCATATAAATAACTTGGGAACAAATATGAATACAATCTTTCTGGATAAGTCATGTCCTTATTATGAAGTATCCTCGATTGTGAACCTATTTATGATACTTTGTGCTAGAAATATTGTCACTCATATTCTTAACAACTTAAGAATAATATTTCTAACAAAATATCAATGGACCTTTTCTATTACACATAAATATATTATATAAACAGAAAAGTGGAAATGCCATTTATTAATAAAATATGTACAAGATACATACTAAATGATATGCTCTAGGGCATACTACTAACAGAAATATCAAAGAAAAATTAATTAATTAGTACAAAGAAAAGTGAGAAATCGAAAAACGGACAAAACCCGGTATTACTGAAAAATCGGGAATGCAACCCAAACAGGGGCATTGTGGTCATTTGACACCCTGAGTTGTCTTTTGACCTAAATGTCCATTAAAAATAAATAATATTACACTTGGAAAATATTATGAAAAATTAATTTAGTGGTACCTAATGTAAATAGCAAAAATGGAGTGTAAATGGAGTAATTATCACTTAAAACTTATTAAATTATTATCCTAGCATGAGTGGAGCACTATGGGATTATATAAAGCACCAAATGGACAGAATTTATCACCAAAACACTTCATCTTCAACCTCACACACCCATGGCCGAATTGGAGCTCCCAAGCTTTCTCCATGGCCGTCCCACATGCAAGCCATAATCTACCATGATCAAGCCATCATTTCTTCAAGAGTCCTTCATTAAACTTGTTCTACACATCATGGGCAGCATGTAGGAAGCAAGAAAGAGGAGTTTTGGTGAAGTTTAATCAAGCCCAAGTTGAGGTTAGTGCTTAATCTTTCCAATTTCTTTCACTAATCCTTGTGTTGAGCTTTGGGTAAGTTGAATTGTTAGGAAAATTTGAGGTTTGATGTTTAAAGAGGGATGTGTACTTTTGGCAGCCATGGAAACACCTTGAGGACAGCTTATTCTTGCTTCTAAATGGTAGATTAAAGGATTGATTAAATGTATATGTGTGTAGGAAATTATTTGGGTGATGTATACTTAGTATATGTGGATGTGTATTTGAAATTTGAAGCTTGGAAATTAATGGAGTGTGATGTATGAATTGGCAGCTTGCATTGTGAACCAAAAAAATGTTATTTCATGGGTTGGTTTATGAAATTACATGGTTGAATTATGGTGCTTGCTATGGCAGATTGTATATGTGTACAAGGGTTTGAGTCTAGGCATGTAAATGAGCTTGTTATGTAGTTAAATTGTGTGTAACTTGGACTTGAAAAATTCTGCACTTTATGGTGTATGTTGAATGTAATTGTAAGCTGCCAAAATGACCTATAATATATTGTAAATTATGTTTAGGTTATGGTACAACCAGAATTGAATTGAATGTTGAGTTTGGTAAGTGTTAGGAGTGATCCTTGATGTATATGAAAGAAATGCAATAAGGCAGTTTGAGTTTTAGGCCTAGAACTTTGAGTGTGTGGCTCCAATTGGTATGAGACCAATTGGAGGTGAAATTAGACACAAAATTTGCCAACTTTCATGAAGAAAACTTGCCAAAATTCTGCTTGCAAGGTAGCTTGAAAAATGACCAAATCCGGATTAAGTGCAAATAAGGCCTGAAAAGTTACCATTTGGGCAGCAGTTAGTATTTAGGCCATAACTCACTCAAAACAGGTCCAATTGACCTGAAATTTTGACCATGAATAGTTAAGACCCATATCTACAAGTATTATGAAGACACCAAAGCCCAGAAATGACCATAAGCAAGTCAAACAGCTTGCACAAGTTCGGGTCCAAAAACTGGCCGAACCAAAATTGACCTAAAATGACCTAAAGTGACCAATTTTGATGCACTTTGACCAGCAATAGTAAAATGACCATAACTTGGTCTACATAACTCGGAATGACCTGAAATTTTGCCCTACGTGCAATAAGACATAGATCTACAAGTTTGTAGTTTTGACCAAAACCCAAAAACTGAGGGAACTAGGTCATCCAGCTAGGTCAAACTAATATCCCGGAATCCAGCAAATTGCAAGAAAATGCAAGATACATGGAAATGAATTTGGTAACATGTACCAACCCTAAAAGACTATCGAATGTGACATATTGGTAACCTTAAAACCTAATTTACCTAGAACGCATCGAGGGTCGATATATTAGGTTGATTAAGCAAATAATAGCATTCAGTGAATTACTTATCAAGCATTATCGTTAGAGACAGTTTAATTAAGTACTGAAACACTTCAAATTGTGTTTCTCAGTTTGTAAAGACTCAGGAAAAGGAAGGAAACACGAGTCAAGGCCGGAGACAGTTATCGAGGTTTATACTGTGATTATTTCTTTTGAATTTTTCAATTGAAATAAATTATGACTATTTGTATATTATTGTTTTCAATTATGGAAATGTGTTTGAATGGATACTTATTGCTTGAAAAGCATTGTAAATAGTTTGAAACTGTGGAAAAATTGATTTAGTGTGATTTGTGAAAATTTGAAGTTAATTATGAACTGTGTTGCCTTTTTGTGAATGAATTTATGACTTTAGAAATTTATTGGATTCTCACGAATCATTTGAATAAAATGTTTGGAATTGATTTTGTGTTCACACTTAGCATGACAGTATCATATCATTCCTTCTCCATTTATGGGGTTGTGATCGTTTATTTTCCTTCTCCATTTATGGAGTCGTGATCATTTATTTTTCTCCCTCTCTGGTTTACCAGTTGAGGTGATCGGATGAGTACTCATTATATAGCTAGCTCCCTTCCTCATTGATTTTGATTAGTGGGGTTGTGATTGCTTTATCGTGGTGTACAACGCGGCATTGATCGGAAATTTTGTGTCATGGCTTAAGTTGTGTATAAATTGGCAACACTGTGTTCGTAAATTATTTGTCTAAATTGTGTTATTATGAGGTTTGATAATTTGTCAAATGGAGTTTAAATTCTTATTGATATTTACTGTCTTTTGAATTTAACTACGTTTTGATTACTGAGATTTATTGTGATATTGTGTTAAATTCCTTATTACATTCATTGTCTTGAATTTAACTATGGTTTTACGTATCCATCAATTATATGATTTATGAATTGTGATTTAAAGTTATATTTGGTTAATGTTGTGCACCACTAAGACACATCTCAAAGAATAGCTTTTCATTCTTTGTCATGGTGAAATGATTAACAGGTAGCGACTAGGTTGCTAGTACATTCAGCGAGAAATCATCGGGTATATTGAGTATACCACATTTTGCATTTTGTACTGTAATGTATGTTCACTGTATGTATATATTGTTCTTGGTTTTGAGCAGCTGTAAATTAAATTTGTACATTAAAGTTGTAAAGTAAATTATGAGTATTTTCATTTGTAAAAATTGCATTATATTTCTTTTATCTCAGTCTTTAAAAAATTATTATGGATTTGAGTTGAAAAAGATATTGTGTTGTTTAACTGTTGAATCGGAGATTGAGAATTATATTGAAGTGCTTTTACAGTTTTACAAGAAGCTGCTTTATTCAAAATACAGAGAGCACTCCGCCAAAATTTCTGAAATTACTAATAGTCAAATGAGTTAGCTATTTCACTTCGGTTCAAAAGGTTTTTAACACTGTAAATAGTGCTCTGCTGTAAATGAAGTAAGAAAAGTTTTAAAATCCCTTGTAGTGTATTTAATGGGTTATCAGTAGACGAAGTTGGTAATTCATTAGGTATACTACGGGATCATGTTATGCCTTACAGAGGGGTAGGGTGTGACAAATTACAAGGGTACAACTAAATACCTGTACAAAAGCCTCAGTGTAGTCCCAATAATGAGCAGCTCACTCTGCTGCTTTTTCCTTGTCTCTATCTGCGATAGCAAAGAAAGCTATCCCTGAGTATAAAAATACTCAGTGGTGCACAATAAAATATAAAATGCAAAGTATAAAACATTTTTCATTAATTCACAGTTCAAATATTTTACAATCACATTTCAATTTTCAAATCACATTTATCATAAATCACAATTTAAATATTTCATAATTTTCAAAGCTTAATATAACACAAATTTGATCAAACAATTTAATAAACACAGTGTTGTCAATCAATAATACAACTTAGGCCATGACACAAAATTTCCAAACATGCCGTGTTGTACACCATGACAAGGCAAACTCACCCCACTAATTGAAATCAATGAGGGAGGTCGCTAGCTAGCTAATGAGTACTCATCCAAACTCACCTTAGACTGGCAAGCCAGAGAGGGAGGGAAATGATCAAATATCAAACTCAACCCCATAAGTGGAGGAGGAACATAGTAAGGGACTGCCATGCCAAGTGTGAATCAAAAACAATTTCAAAATCATACGATTCAACATTTCATGCAAAACATTAATCAATTTTTAATTCAAATTTCCATTTACAAAGTAGGCAACTCTAACAGCCCTATTTGCATAGCCTGGTTTATTTCACTATTTTGGTGACCAGGTGTCGACGGGTCGAGGGGATTAGAACCATACTTAAGACAACTAGATAAGCCACGAACACAAATAATTAGTAATTGCCAATTAGTTAAGCATAAATAAGAAAAAGCAGGCGTAAGTAGTTAAATGAGCTGAGTCACGATGGGACCTCCTCGGAAAAGGATTGTGAAGTCGATTTAAACTCAAATTTACGATCCGTAAAATGTGATCTTTGTGGTCCTTGGGATTATTGCGAACATAGTGGAAAATAGAAAATCATAAAAAAGAATTGTTAAGCGGTCAAAATAATTAGGTCAGGAAGCGGAAGAAATATTGAATTATTTGCAAATCAAGAATCAAGTAGCGAGCCAATTTGGTCAATTGACCCCGAGAGCTGACTCTTGACCTAACTGTCAAATAAAATCAAAGAAAAGAAAATTTCAGAATCGGAAATTAAATTAAAAAACTAATGGAAAAATAAATAGAAAAATAAAAGGAAAATGAAAAAGGTGAAAAGAGATGACATCATGCATGATGCCATAAATATTATAATTAAAAATTTATTTAATTTAATTTGTGGTCTTCCTAATAAACATAAAAGAAAAGAAAAAAAAATAAAATTTATTTATCTTCATCTAGTTGCCGTCCCTCTCCCTTAGCTCTCTCTCTCTCTTTTTCTTTCTTGAAACCACCATGGAGCTCACCTCAAGCTCTCATAAACCCTAAATTCGACCACAAATTCCCTATACCTTAAGCAAACCTTGCAAGTGGACCTTGATATGAAGCTTGGATGCCATTAAAACCAAGAAAGTGAGGAGAATTGAATATTAAAATTCTGCACTAAGGTTAGTGATCCAACTTGAATTTTTTTGGTTTGATTCTAGTGTTTATGATTGAATGAACTTGGAAATAAACTTTAAATGAAAAGAAAATTTTTATTGAGGGACCATATGTGAATTCGGCCAGCTTGATAGGGTATTGTATTTGATAGTGTTTAGTTAAACTAAACATGAATTAGAACTTAAATAAGGTTAAATATGTGATTAGTGTAATGATTTGATTAAGGAATTGATCAATGGCATGAACTAGGGTTTTGGCATCTAGGGTTTTAGAGACAAAAATGTGAGAATGTGTTAAATGGTGTGTTGTACTTGGTTTGAGGTGAGAAATGGTCATTTGTGACCAATTGGAGTATGTTAGAAGTGTTGGAATCAATTACAAATTCGGATTGTTTAGGGTCATGCTACGGCGTGAAGAACCAAGGTCCCTTTGAGGGACCAAAACTGAAAATTTACAAGTCCAATTGGTATAAGACCAATTTGAAATGAAAATAGACACAAAACGGAACATTTTTCATCTTGGAATCATGCCCAAAAAGTGACCAAAACTGAGTGAACAAATTGACCAAATCCAGATTAGGCAATCTGACCTGTATAAAAATGACCAAATGAACAGTATTTGTTCATTTAGCCATAACTTGGGCTAGGCAGGTCTAAATGACCTGAAATTTTACCAGTGGAAAGTTGAGATATAGACCTAAAACTTTCATGAAGAATACAAACCCAAATTATTCCCTTAATCAAGTCATTTATCCACCCAAAAGTTGGGGACCTAAAATTGCCAGAACCAGTTTGGTGCCTAGAAATCTGAGTTAAGTCCAATCCGGCAGCCATGATTCAAATAGCTATAACTTGAGCTACAAAACTCCAAATGGAGTGATTCAAAAAGGAAAATAAAGTTAAGACATTAAGGGACAATTTCTAAGAAGAAAACTTAGCCCAATTCTAACAGCAAAATGACCAATAGAACAGTGTAACATAAGACACCAAAACTGAAAATTTGCAATTTTACCTAAAAGACCTAAGTTTTGAGAAAACAACCAAAACCAACAAAATTGGTGACCAAAATGTGGTATGTGGGTGAAGTTGGAGTTCCCATACCTATTAAGCCTTAGAAAGTCAACAAATTGACTTGAATAGTACCATAAATAGTAACCTCAACATGAAATTGCAAGAATGTAAGTTTAAACATATTGGAATTAGTTATTGGAATTGTTATGAAGTAAAGATACTGAGACACCATAAATTTTGTGTTTAATTGAAAAAGACTCAAAAGTCGGAGAAGTGAGTCGAGGCTTAGAAGCAACTCACGTCGAGGTTTGTGCACAATAAACCTATTTGACATTTTATCTTTGAAATTTTGATTTAGTACGCATTCTGAGTTTAAGAACTTTTGTGTTGCCACTTTGTGATGAATTTGTATCTTTGGAAATTGAATTGATTTTTGTATGCAATATTTGAATTAATTGTTTATTTTGGATTTCTGATTCACATAGCAGTGATTGCCTTATTATTCCTCCTCCATTTATGGGGTTGAGATCGATTATTTACCTCCTCTCCGTTTCAATTGAGGTTGTAGTCGGATGAGTACTCATTAGCTAGCTTAGCTCCCTCATTGATTTTGATTAGTGGGGTTGTAGATTGCTTTGTCGTGGTGTACAACAAGGCATTGATTGAAATTTTGTGTCATGTGGCTTAAGTTGTGTATGAATTGCCCAACTTCTTGTATTTATTAAAATTATTTGAGTAAATTTTGCTATAATGAGTTTGTTGATAAATTGTGAAATATGATTATGAAATATTCAAATTGTGAATTTGTCCAAGAATATTTTTATATACTGCATTTCAATTTTTATTGTGCACTTACTTGAGTATTTTAATACTTTCGTGATAGCTATTTTCTTTGTGTGCCAAATAAGAAGCGAAGAGAGAAAAACAACAGCGGTAGACTCTTACTGGATGGAAAAGTTTTTCGATTGATCTTTTATATGCAGATGTTTATTTATACCCTTGTGAATTATTTGATGTA